>NC_133222.1:1348463-1380963 GCF_040436345.1 Pagrus major
ATGTGATGTCATATCCTCTAATATCCTCTTTTTATGTGATTTGTTGTGATATCGTGTCTGTCATCTTATGTCCTGTTACATCATGTTATGTCCTTATATGTCATGTCCTGTCATTTCATGTCGTTCATGCTCTGTGATCCTTTTGTGTCATATAGTTTATTGTTCATTCAGGTTCCCATTAGCGTCTGTATCAGCGGCTGCTTCTCTTCCTGGGGTCCATATAAGATTAATAAAACACCGACAGCACACAGACAATAAAAGAGACAAACACAAACACAGACCGAGTTTATCCAGAAATTACATGATTAACATCAGAATAATCCAAATATTAGATAACTCTAACAATGCATGTGCAGAGCTTATCAAACTACTTAGGTAAGAACAATCCCACCGGCTCACGGCTCTGTGATGACTGAGTGTTTTCTGCCCTGTGCTCTTGTGTCATGTCTCGTATACTATGTCAAGTTTTTTGCCATGTCAGAAATATTATGCTCTTATTTCCTATTAAAATAGAAGTAGGTACAGTACAACCTTAAAAAACACCTGATATATTTACATGTATTTCACTGAGGTCTTTAACATTGCTATGATGATGCCAGCGTGCCTTGTTGGACCTTTCAATAATTGATGTGACCAGTCCTGCTCTGTTACGGTGTTGAATTATTGATCTGTATGTGGATGTGTGATGGTGGCGACAGTCTCTGGTATTTATCTGCTCTCACATAGGAGATGTAAAATCTTTAATCCTGACAGGAGCTGTAAAGCTTCTCTGAGATCTTTTGTTCTGTGATTCACAGTAAACAGAAGCTGCTACAGCCAGGAGCAAAACTGTGACGCTCAAAACGATGAGTGATTAATGAGCAAAAGAAAGTCATTGCTAATATACTCTCACGGTGCTGAGTCAGCATGCTTTCAGTCCACCTGCCATGACTTCAGACACATCCAGCAGGGACAGAGCGACGTGATCGTCCATGTAGAGTCGTGTTTGTGTCTCTTTTAGCTCTGTGTTTGGTCTCCACCAACTTCTGAGCAGCAGACAGGATGCGTTCAGGCACAGTATTCAGTGCAGGTCAATCACGCTTGGCACCGCTCAGAGCTGCAACAACTAGTCGATTAAGTGATTAGTTGATTGAAAGATAATTAGTTGCCAACTATTTTGATAATCGATTAATCGTTTCAGTCGATTTTCAAATCATAAACATGTATCTACGTGTCATGTCCGCCCTTCACTCGTCTTCTTCTGCGTTTCCTCCTCAGTCTGAATGCCGACAAAAGGAGGGAGGAGCTTCTACTGGTCAGCCGTCAGAATCAGGCCATCTACCAGCGAATCACGTCTCGCCAGTCAGAGTACCGCCGGCAGCTGTGGTTGGATGACTGGGAGAGGGCGGAGCATCGGCGGGACGATATTTCCCGATATCCCCGAGGGCTCGCACAGAAACAGGTGAGTCCAAGAACTGAAATATGTGACAATATTACTATTTCCTCACAAAATGCTCCTCAGAGTGTCAGAAAGCAGCGAGAACCACTTATGAAAGGTTTAGGTGAGATGACTGGACGCTGACGCAGCTCCAGCAGATTAACAACATGCAGTGAATCGGTCCTCGACCACAGCACCTCTTCACCAGCCTGACTGTTGTGTGTCAGCCATGGTTGTTAACTCAGGATGAACCCTGAAGCAGAGGACGTACGATCAGTGTTGCATGTTTGTGTCTGCAGAAGTCGCACAGGAAGGTGAAGTTTGCAGCCGTGGAGGGCAGCGAGAGGTCGACGAGCTGCAGCAACACCGACACCGACCGGACCGACAGAGACACCTGAAGCACCAACAAACACACTGGGACGGCTGGCTCAGACAAACAGGCCTCGGCTGCTGCTTTAGTAAAAAATCATCCTCAATTTGATCCTCAATTTGTCAAGTGTGGTTCAAACACAGAGTTTAACCTCGGCAGACGCTCTCTTACGTGCAGAACTTGCCTGAGAAACGTCGTGTTTTTAAGTTTTCTTTAGTGTCAAACTAATGACTGAATTTTACATTTTTGAGTGAACTGTTCCTTTAAGGATTTAAGAATAAAACTATATCCCTCCATATTTTATCTATCTGACAACATCCAATGACGCACGCTGTGAAGCTCCAGTGTGTCTGGTTTAGTGACATCTAATGGTCAGTGTGCAGATTGCAACCAACTGAACACCCCTCGTCTCACCCTCCCCTCGGTGGCTGATAATACACGAAAGTCTCTCTGTAGAGTCAGTGATGGTTCTTCATGTTTCTATAGTGGTAGATAGAAACATGAAGGTGATTAAACACTGATGAAAACATTATGATGAATATTATCTTATGTTTCTGACAGTGGATCCGACACACTGGACCTTTAATGCCTCACGTCTTGTCGTCTTTTGGGTCTATTGGTGTTTTTTTTTATGTCTCGTTCTCTGTGAATTATCCTGATTTAAATCAAATAAAAAGCTTCTGGATCATTGATTTTGAATCAAACCTCCTTCACATCCTGATCTCTGGAGCCACTGTATAACCACTGCTGAATCTGATCTGATCCTCCTGGGAAACAATCATTATTTCAGACTGCGTATCTGAGAGAGTGACCTGAAACTCTGAAAGACATCATTACACAAGCCAGCAGCTCTCGTCTACTCTGCTGTTTCCTCCACTAGGTGGCATCAACTCCACGTCTCTGCTCTTTGGTGCCTCCTCTGAAGCTGAGACTGAGACGAGGAGAGAGAAGAGACTAAGGACTGCTTTTTATTAAAGGAGCAGTCTGTAGTTTTGTTGAAGAAATGTTGATGAGCAGAGAAAGATCTTCATTGGCTGATTTTAAACAAACTAAATAATCAAACTCTCTTTGTTTTCATGACTGAATAAACTGAGTTAATAAACTGACCTTAAAGGACAACACACTTTATCTGACAATCTCTGAGAACAGCTTGTTTTTTCCCGGTATGAAGAAGAGTGTCATCCCTCTGCTCATCTTGTTTCTATGATCAGAAACCGATTAAACAAGAAAGCCAAAAAAACATGCTGAAAGTTGTGCAGAGACACAAAACACAGTCCTGTGTACTGTCGTGTCCCGCTCACAACATTTGACATCTCAGCTCAGGAAATACTTTTTAAATCAGTATTTCTCCAGCCAGTAATAAACCACAGTCAGTTTTATCCCTCATCATGTCCGAGCGAGTACATTCATAATTTAATGATAATTTCTGATTGTCTCTGTGCTGCCAGGATGACAGAGGTAAAATATCAGTATGTGGAGTAAATGTACGTGCAGTGGAAAAGCCCTTTAACGCTGTCAGTCTGTCCTGATGCCGAGCTCGGCTGGAAGCCTCCTCGGGCCAGGACACCGGGCCATCTGGGAACAGTTAGCCAGCGTCTGTGACTGTAAACCAGAGCAGCTCCCCCGGCACCAAACACTGCATTAACAACAGTTATTCTATTCTGTTCAAAGCTGAAATCAAAGAGAGCTCCTGCACCAGAAATAAAGATATACGTGTTCGGTCCATACGTGTGAATCTGTCGCATGCGTTCTCTGAAACATAACGAAGCTGAGCAGACAACAGTGCTGTTGGTTTATTGGAGAGCGGCCGTCCTTCCCTGTTTTACAACGTTTCACTTTATTAAGATCAGAGGAGCAGCACTCAGACCTGCTCCAGCTTTATTACTGCTGGGTTTTACACAACATGCAGACTGGAGGACAAACCACTGCAGGAACAATACGCCAACTACGAGCTAACGCCAGCGACAATCTGTGTCCCAGACAGAGAACACGGGGCTGAAATAGGATGTTATTAGAAAGTACGCCCCCTCAATGCAATGCACTCCATGATGGCAGTTGACCCCACAGCTGGACGATACACCCTGCAAGACCACAAATACTGGACCCCAGAGGTCCTGTGTCAGAACCATGTCACATCCACAGTGAGGCCTCCACGGATCAGACTTGTTCTGGGAGGACCCAGCGCTGTTTGATCCAACGTACAAGGTCAATTATTCGTCATTACACAACGCAGGGTTACGTAACGAAATGAAAGCTTGTAAACTCCGTCACGCTACACAAAGTATACAACAATGCAGTTATTTATATACAAAAACACATGGTGCATCTGATCGGTGTATGTGCTGGCTGGAAGCTGATGAAGGAAGTGGGAGCAGGTGTGCAGGTGTGTGTGGAGATCAGGTGATAAGAGGAAGGATAAGTTAGCCTCGAGGGACAGCAAGATCACATGAAATACAGCCGAAGGCATCAGTGGGATGATGTTCTGTAGTCTGACAGTCTCCATCCACACACATTTAAAGATCCAATGAATACAAGTTTCAATTTCTGCATCATAGTTTTATTATCACATCATTTCCCCACAGACTGTTTAAAGGAACACTTCACCCCCATGCTGATGAAAGTCTGAAGTAGCATAAAATGTCTCCACAAAGCTCTTCTGGTGTAATCCAAGTGTCCAGAAGCCCCGAGATTACAAATTGTTTTGAAAAGACGTTATTTACACCCTTGAAGAGCAGTCGGAGGGCTGCATGCTAACACTAGCTTAGCAGCTACAGAGAAGATTTCGGCTTTAAAAAGGGTGTAAATACAGAAAGATAATGACTGGATTTTCACTTTTGGGTGGACTGATATGTCCTGATATGTTGTCATATGCTGCTGGAGTAAAGAAAGTGTCATTTTCAGGACTGAACGTTGACAGATGATCTGTTTTTTGCTGCTCAGATCATTCGTTTATCTTTTATTACATCTATTTCTTCTGTCTTTATGAACACCTCAGTGTTTCTACAAACAGCTCCCGGCTCTGAGGAAGCAAAGTTTAAACCCTCTGAGACGGACAGATGTTTCGCTCTCTCTATTTGTGTCGCCTGTGATGAACTCATGAGTCCAAAGTGTTATTTTTCCAATAATTCAGAGCTTGTTTAGTGTCAGGAAATGAAACGTCTCTGTTCAGACGTTCATTGCAGCCGTATTTTCAGTCTGCAGTGCAGTTATTTGTTTTGTGGTTGGGATGATCTCAGAGCAGTTTATTCTCTTGGCTGTGATGGTTTTCTGTCTGTTTCTGTTTTTGTGCTGTCGTGATTCAGTTCGTCTCTCTTCATCTTGTTTGGTTGTTTTTGTCTGAGTAATGTGACGATAATCACAGACGACAGGAATTTAAATGTTTCACTTTGGCTGTTCATTAAAAATCAGAAATGTTTCATGTTTTGTTCAAATACTTAAATTTTTTAATGGTTACATAAAAAACCCTCCTTTTTACCAGACGCCATCAGACTAATTCCAGACTAACCTGGTCATGACTGGCTCCTCTCGCTGAAATCTGTCCAATCAGGTCAGTTTGCAGCATTTGGAAGTGAAACACCAGCTGAGGACACAGAGGTCTTCATTCACATTCACTTTAAAATGGTCAACTTGGATTTAACTGAGGAAAAGTTACACCCATTCATTTGGTGTCACATATATGAGAGTAGTTTTGATAAGTGAATATATGGATTTCATAAATTCTTTCAAGAGCATTTACCTGCTCAACAACACAGTTAGTTACATTACAGACATGTGGGCTGTTAATGCTGTCAGATGGTTCATGGTTTGCCACCAAAAATACTTGGTTAGATGTTTGAAAAGATCCTACTCAGCGCGTTGGGAGTGAGAACAAGCTGAGACGTCAGGCCAAATGAACTGTGATGCATTCACTGACTGTTGTATGAACTGAGGTGCATTGGAAGGGTGATGGGATCACTTAGTTTTGGGTGAAAAGTGGAGCAACTACAAAGTGATTCATTCTGTGACTGTGTCCATCACAGCTCGTCTTCTGTAAATTTAAAATGAAGCCATTTGATTGGCTACATGGTAACAAGTTCTCCGCCTCTGTAGACGGAGAACCAAAGATATAAATGCAAAGACAGGAGGCACAGCAGTATACATTTCTTTGAGATTTTTCCTCAAAGGTGAACACGTGGTGCACAGACATAAAACATGACGTCTATTTTCAGACTTCAAATGGCCGACATGTGCCGGAGCGCCTGGACGTGACGTCAGGTTGTATGTTTGACCACAGGAAGAGGAAACAGGCGTCAAACTCAACTGAGATCACTGACTGTTTTTAACTTTCCTGTGAGAAGTGGACTTGGTCCGGTCCCACCTGTCCGTCCATCGGTCTGTCTGTATGTGCGGTACGTATGTTGGACAGTAGCAGCGTGTCGTGTTCACTGGCTGACCCTCAGGCTCATTTAAAGGCTGTTTTACCGTCTGTTTCACTTTAACTTTGCTGCTTTGACTCGGAGTTTCCACTTGTTATTTCCAGCAGCCTGCTGCCGCCCAGCTCACAGACTGCACCGTCTTTTTATTGACAGGGAGGGAACGTGTGTGTGTGTGTGTGTGTCTGTGTGTGTGTGTGTGTGTGTGTGTGGTACTCACATTGTGGGGACAATAACGTGTTGCCACAGTGTTGGGACTGGTCCATTCGTTTGAGTCTTTCTGTTCACACACTCTCAGCAGTCTTCTGTCATATTGATCATGACGTGTTTGCACTGGTTTACTGCTTTAATTGATTATTTCCATTTCTACATTTTGGAGGCAGCTAATGTACTTTTACTCCACTACATTTGTTGGATAACTGTAGTTACTTGTTACATGCTGCATCAGAGCCAAAGTAACAAACTGTGATTCTGTTAAAAATATTATATAATATCAGAAAAAATATTGTTAAAACTGATTCGAAAATCAGTTCAGACATGATAAAAAGAATGTAGCAATAACAGGTTAAAACAAGCAGCAACTGCAAAACATTAGAGAAAATCAAACAGACAAAGAAAGAAATAGAATAAAAGAATACGAACAAATATAACAGCAATATGAACGACTTGTAATAAAAGCATTTCAGCATCATTCTGGGTTAATTTGGTGGGCCAATTTTTGCAAATTCATAAAATGATAAAAATAAGTTTTTGTGACTTTGTTAAAATGGCTGATAAAATTAAGATCTGAATCTAAAATCACTCTGAGATGTTACATGTATCTCAGTTTGTTTGGACAAGCTAGCAAATGCTATCACACGTTTCTCTCTTTCTGCATCTGGAACTACAAGTAGGATTTCTGTTTCCTTTTAAAAAAAAATGTGCTCATCCAGTTGATTATGTCAGTGAACAGGTAAACAGAGCATGCAGAGGTGATGGTCTAAAGACACAGATATATAAAGTTGTGTATCATCAGCATAACAAAATAATTCCTTTTGTCAGTTACGACCGGTGTAAAACAGTCAAGGACTGCGGCCGTAATGTTTTAATGTTATCTTTACTTTTACTCACGCAGGACTTCTGGGTGCTGTAAACAACGCTGTGCTCAGGTGACTGAAGTGATGCATCCTCGCTTCGACCAGCTGAGACATTGAACCGACATCAGGTCGTACCTGTCAGATCTGGAGAAAAGTCTGTCGATGTTTGTACGAACGGTGTTTGTTGTCATTATCAAAATGATTTTATCTTCATTTATATTGTTTTTTATTTTAATTTTATTGTCTGTTTTTACTGAAAAGCACTTTGTTTGTTTTTTGAGGTGCTGTATAAATAAAGTTATTGTTATTCCTTTGAATGCTTCATGCAGCGATTCTCAGCACTCTCTCCAGGATTATTGGACAGATGTTAACATCTGGTCACAGGCATTTCCTGTTTGTGCACCGATCGGGACATTAAAGCTCCTGTTTTGAAAAGGGAAGGTGAAGTTAACGGCTCTTTAAAAAGCAGAGATCTCTGTGTGAGTGTGTGTGTGTGTGTGTGTGTGTGTGTGTGTGTGTGTGTGCACAGGAGGAGGTGTGTTTACTGTGCTCCTCCTCCTCCTCCTCCTCCTCCTCCTCCTCCTCCTCCTCCTCCTCCTCGTCCTCTCTCCTTCATCAGAGCAGCAGAGTTAAGAATCAACCCACCAACACACACACACACTCACACTCTGTCTGTCTGTTTTTCAAACACACTCATGGATTATCACCACCTTCTTCTTCTGCTGCTGTGGACCTGCAGCTTCCTGCCAGGTGAGCCAGCGAGCGAGCGAGAGAGAGAGAGAGAGAGAGAGAGAGAGAGAGAGAGAGAGAGAGAGAGAGAGAGGGGCAGGTAACAGGTGTTGCTGATGGAGAGTTTGAAGCCTTTAAAGTGGAGCTCCTTATTGGAAACCACATGTTACCATGGCAACATATTGATTACAGTATAGAGGGGACAGGTCAGGTGCACCACAGAAAGAAATAAAATGTTCAGATTTATTTTGAACTCATCTTCCTCCTGGTAGTCCAGCTCGCTGTTACTCTGGTGACACGCTGCCCCTATTTGATGGAGTATGAATGCAACAGGTGGGCAAATCTTACGTATTGCACCTTTAACCTTTTGATTTCCAGGACGGTTTCACGTTTCTTTTTGAAAACTCAATTTTTCTACCAAAACATCAAAGCAAATATTCATTTCATTCATCTAGTTTCTGGATTTAATCTCTTATTTTGACGCTGCACGCTTCTTCAGAGTTTCAACTTGCTCCCTAACAGCATCTACAGTTTCACTTACAAACGTTCGAACACAAAAATGTGACGCTGAGTGTTTCTGAAATCTGAGTTTTCTTCTGTGCATGTGTTTTATTTCCATGCAGGGATCTTTGAAGCAGAGCGTTTATGAGCGTCTATAAGACATTTACACGACTCTCCAAACCTCTACAAGCCTTTCTAGTAGGAGCTTACAACTAACTTTGATTTGAGGAGCCTCTGTCATCAATACTAGTGGACTCAGAAGTTGTTTTGTGTTTGAGGTTTAAAGCAGATGGAGAAAAACTGCTGAGTAACAAATGTTTCTTTCAGAGCGGTTGTTCAGATCAGTGAATATTTTAGAAAGAGAAGGCTCTGGTAGCGTTCTCCTGAGGCTACAATCAACAGTGAGTGTTGGACAGAAAACAAAAAAAAGTGTTGGACAAAAGTAAACAGCTTGTCTTGCTCGTCTCAAGCTTTCAGCATGGTTTCAATAATATTCTCAGATGTGGCTCAAAGTGTAAAGTGTGTCCTGGTGGGTTGTGCTGGAGGACAGTTGATGTTCGTCCTCTGAGGAGCAGGAAGCAGCCGTGTCCTGGGGGAAAGTTCTGGGTGTGTTTGACCCGACCTTCCACCCGACCTCCTCCGTGTGCCAACTACTTCTCCTGACTTCCTCCATTGCTGCAATAATTACTACATCCACTAGAGGTCACCACCAAAATAGAAGCATTAATATGGGTCATAATAAGCTGCTTTCAAAGGCGACCTAGGTCAGTATAAGTACTGTACATAACAGCCCAGCCTGTCATCTACGACAGGTATCACATTGAGGCCCAGTGTTCACACAGCCTTTTTTTCTGAGCGCCAACATCTTTTTTCAGTCGTTCCCAGCGAGGAGCGAGCGTCTGCAGCAGCTGGCGGCCGTCCAGAGAAACGCTGCAGCCCATTTTTGTGCGACTGCTCCCAGCGCTTCGGATTATAAAAAACTTCAACTTCTCAGAAGTGGAGAGTTTATTTCAGTGAAAGAACGACACTGACGGCGTTTCACTCTTCTCTCAGCTGACTTCAATCAGAGTTTGTTCTGATTGGTTGAAGCTTGTGATAGATGGATGCTTCATCCAATCACCTGCTGAGTGTTTTTTAAAAGTGTCTGCCCTTTTCTGAACCTTTCCAGAAGATGTTGTGAACAAAACATCTGTTACGTCGGGATAGGCTTTATTTTCTTCTTAAATAAGATGATTTAAGTCTTTGTACAGTTTGATAATGACCCGATGGTGGCAGGAGAAAACATCTGGGCAGATCACCACAGTTATTGTGAATCTCCCTCATGGAGCTGTAAATATCACACCTATATGATGCTGATATGAGTTACCTGGATGACAGGGTTTGGACGAACACTAACGTCCTGATGTTTAACGAGTTTTGCTGACAGAGCAACACTGAGCACATTTACAGGTCAGAAACATTTCGTCCCAGCGGATGAGGTCAGAAACGTTTTTCTGTTTCACTCTGATTAAATTGTATTTCCATACATTGAAGCTGGAGCGTTATGATCCCTGTGGCTCCTTAATTGAATTTATGTGGAGGTTGGTGCGATGGCTGCGAGGCTGTGGATGTTTCCCTCGAGCTTCGGCCTGCAGCTCGGTGAGCTCTCGCTGCGAGGTGATGGGTTTTTCACCCGGAACTCAGAGGCTGAAATGGTTTTTACAGCCCGTTGTGGCTTTTAGGCTGATCGTTAAACTCACGCAGCAACACATCAGTCATGATGTTGTTGTTGTTGCCTGTTAGTCTGCGGTTGGTAACAGCACACAGGAAGGCATCGAGCACCACCTGCTTTATTCAAGATTAAACACACGAGCTTCATCTGCTGCCGATATGATTGTTTCATACCTGTTTGCACCTCTATGATGTCCCAGTTCCAGATGTGTCCCTGCAGGTTTTGTCTTTAAATGGGCTCAAAAGCTGTCCTGTGACGTGTTGAATGTTTCTCTTGTGTTAAACTCCACCCATGTGGCAGTGCACCGCTACAAAACAAACCATAATAGAAATAAGACCTGGGCGAGTGCTGCTGCCAGCTTCAGCTGCACTTCATAGTAACCACAGACATGCGTGATGGTTTTATTTTGTCTGTAACGAAGAAGCAGCGCTGCCTCAGGGACGCTCTGATCAATTTGATGCATAAAAAAGTTTTATATAACTAAAGAAAATAAAAACAGTTCCTTTCAGACAGAATGTACGCTGGATGATGATCAGGCCGATCCCTGATACGTGTCGTCTTATGTAAGAAGAAACTCGCACACCAAGCTCCATTCAAAAAATCCAGAATTTAATGTCCTTCCTGGAAGAGACATTTACACTGCAGAATGTGACTCATTTAAATTAAACACATATGTTATCCACAAAATTACAGTTTTCCTCAGTGAAATCTTGACTTGTGTTATTTGCTCCCTCGTGGTGTTAATGAAACGGTAACGCTGAGTATTTTGACAGTTCATTTTTGAAAGAGAAGGAGTTGCTGACAAAATAATCTCACCATGAGCTCCATTAATATAATAACATAATTGTGACATAATAATAATAGCAGTTCTGGAGCTTTTGATCATATCACAAACACTGAATATGAATGAAGCTGTGATTAAAAGCTGTGTGAGTGGAAGATATGTCAGATGAACGCTGCCTGATCGATCATGTGCATGCTGAATTTAAGATCTGCAACTAAGGATTTAAAAAACTCTCCTCAGTGGTACTGGATGTATTTTGTAACCCGGTTGATTAACAAGACAACTTTAAATATGCAAGTTTGTTAAGGGAGTTTGGCATGTGATGTGTTTGGGCAGATGACACCAGTTCTGCCTGCTGCTTCTGCTCTAACACAAAGGTGACATGTCAGTCAATATTTCACAGACCGTCAGGGTTACGACCTCTGACCTCAGAGAGGTGAGGGCTTATCTGGCTGCGGTCAATATGGCTGCAGTGATGCTGAGCCAATAGAGGCGTCTGCCCGCCTGCTGGAGGAAGTGACACAGACAGCGTTTGGCTGCGAGCCGCCTGACAACAGCACAGCTCACTAAATCACTCCCATCTTTGACCTGATTAGAATTATTTCCCACTGCTGCATCTGATTTGAAAACTGGAGGTTTTGCAAAAACAGCACAGACTTTGTTTCCCTTCTAACAGAAAATATTCTCTTGGTTGCTGCAGTAGCTGGAGCTGGATATTAATCTGTTTTCTGTTATGACAGCAGCTAACACATCTGGAAAAATCAGCTAAGTACGAACACATACACAAACAACACAGTCACAAAGCCTCCTCGGCTGTGTAAAAAAATTATAAAAATGCACCATCAGAGCCAGCGAGGATCATCCAAATCAGTCAAATCATCCAGTGGCAGCGACAGGAGACTGTCAGACTTGGATCTGGATCCGGTGTCTCTGCTGTGCCAAGTCTCTCTCCGTTCTTTCGCCAACAGCTCCGATAAATCGAGTTGGTCCTTGGCTCGACTCTGACAGGAGCGGATTCCTCTCAGCCGTGAGGAAACAAACGCACCTCAAAGGCCGAGACAATTCACCCATCAATCCTCTCTTTTCCAGTGTCTTTTATTTTTGCCCTCAGCAGCCAAATTCATCGCTGGCAAACAGTCTCACAGCACGCAGAGTTTTTCCGAGCGCTGTGCTCATTTACACAGCTGGAGGAATTGAACCGGAGCGCTCAGAGGAAATACCTCCACACACAGGGAAAGACCACAAAGGTCACAGGGTCATGGTGGAGTCTCAGGGTCACCGGCTGGTAGAGACAGCACATGGTCAGAGACGGCACGGCTCATTTCCACAAAAACCTCAGCAGATCATCAAATCTGATCCATTTCTTCTTCTTCTTCTTCTTCTTCGTGGATGAGTGATGATCATTTTTAATATAGTGACTTATCTTTAGGTTAGATGAGATTACGGGGGAGGAAGATGAGACGCAGGATGAGAGGAGAGCAGAAACAGATGAAACAAGATAACTCAAGATGACAAAAAATGAAATGAGATGAGAAGAGTTGAGCTGAGATAAAACATGAACACGTAAATATGAAAGATTAAATAAAATGAGATTAGAAGAACTCAACTGAACGGTTCAGCTAGCAGATAGACTAACGCCTCAGTGGGGTGAATATTCATGCCACACATCGTTAGAAAGCTTAAATGCTTCGATTCGATTCATGCAAACCACTTCAAGATTAAACCACATCAGCCAGGTACAATCAACAAACAAGATAGCAGAGAAACACGTATTTAACAACTCACTGATGAAGCGTCTGGGTGTTAAAGTGCATCAGAAGCTGTCTTCTTTTATTCCCAAACGTCCAATAAATCCATTTCAGTGAAACATTCAGTCCAAAACACAGTATTCATACATAAATGGTGACGAACTGCCATCATGGAGGCTTTTTCATGCTTTCATCTGTGAAAAAACTCCACTATTAGAAAGCAAAACACCTTTAAACTGCACCTGCAAGTTACCTAAGATGGCCACCAAACTCTGACCTGTTGATTGACAGCTCGTTTGACCAGTCAGGAGCTTCTACGCCCGCCCTGTGGCCTGCAACAGCCAACGAGTGCTCGGGAAGACAGGAGACCCACCCTCTCTTCTTTCCTTTCTCTCCTGAGCTACTCACAAGCCAGACACTGGATGATTGACGCATCACGTAGCCAATGAGATTTCAGATCTAACAATATACAGTTTGTATGGGCTCTTTAAAGGCTATTTTACCAGCACATTGTGTAAATAAGGAAATAAAGAGCTGTAATGAGTTTTTACTCCTGTTGCTCTGAGACGAGGTGCTGTGAGGTCACTAAATGGCATTTTTCTTGCCGGGCGCATGGAAATTAAATCAGAAAAATCATGTGTTGAATGTTCATTTTCAGTGATATTATCAAATTTGAACTTGGACCATCTTCCAGGACCCATCACAGGATTTTAGTAGATGAGATTAAATTAATCTGTAAACATAGTAAACTCGTAATGTCACCTAATGGTTTGAATGAAGCTCGAGGTGGGTGGTTGCCATCTTGGCAGAAGTGGACAGAGAGGTGCAGCATGGGTGAGCCTTGATAGTTAAACCAACCCGACTAGCTGGAAGCGAGAGGCTGACGCTAGGCAGACTCGCTACCTTTGAGCTGTAATCTGACCTTCATCTCTCCAGTTTAAATCAAGCCAGTGACAGACTGAAGAGCAAAGTGAAGGACGGGTTCATAGTGAAGCAATCTAAACGTGGATAGTGTCGTTTCTCTACCGCCATCACACCGTGACACCAGGGTTTACTGCAGAGTGAGAAGGTAAAGCCAAACAGAACATGATCAATAACAGTTCACATTCACTCCAGTAATGGACGACTGATCATAATCACAGATATGAAAAAAAAAACATACAGATTTCTATAATAAGTAAACACGTGTCTGTACACAGCTGCTCTTATTCTGGAGGCAGTGACACAGTTTCTGGAGAGCTGCCGAGCTGAAGAGAAAGAAGCTGGAATAGTTGGACGGTCACCGGCTCTGAGCACAAAACCACTTCTGTCCAAATCTGTTTTTTTGATTTGTCTCTCCACGAAAAACAAAGTCAGTCTAATGATGTGATAGAGGAAGAATTACTTTCTCAGAGTCTATTTAATATTTGTGTCCCTGCTCATTCGTGTGATTCAGGATGAAATCATCTGTTTCTTCCTTTTTCCAGTTTCTCAGTTTCCTGTCGTGGAAAATAAAACGCAGTGACGTCATTTTTCATCGTCCGTTATAATCTCGTCTTTTTGTCAGAGTTGGCAGCGTCACAGGAGGAGGACAGAGGAGGAGGAGGAGGAGGAGGAGGAGGAGGAGGAGGACAGAGGAGGAGGAGGAGGAGGAGGAGGAGGAGGAGGAGGAGGACAGAGGAGGAGAAGGAGGAAGGTGGTGCATGAGGAGGACAGAGGAGGAGGGTGCAGGAGGAGTAGGGAGGAGAAGGAGGGTGGTGCATGGAGGACAGAGGAGGAGGAGGAGGAGGAGGGAGGAGGAGGAGGAGGAGGAGGAGGAGGAGGACAGAGGAGGAGGAGGAGGAGGGTGCAGGAGGAGTAGGGAGGAGAAGGAGGGTGGTGCATGGAGGACAGAGGAGGAGGAGGAGGAGGAGGAGGAGGAGGGTGCAGGAGGAGGAGGGAGGAGAAGGAGGAGGAGGGTGCAGGAGGACGACAGAGGAGGAGGAAGAGGGTGCAGGCGGAGGAGGGAGGAGAAGGAGGGTGGTGCGGGAGGAGGAGGAGGGTGCAGGAGGAGGATGGAGGAGAAGGACGAAGAGGGTGCAGGAGGAGGACAGAGGAGGAGGAGGAGGAGGGTGTAGGAGGAGGAGGGAGGAGAAGGAGGAGGAGGGTACAGGAGGACGACAGAGGAGGAGGAGGAGGGTGCAGGCGGAGGAGGGAGGAGAAGGAGGAGGAGGGTGCAGGAGGATGAGGGAGGAGAAAGAGGGTGGTGCATGAGGAGGACAGAGGAGGAGGAGGAGGAGGAGGAGGAGGATGCAGGAGGAGGAGGGTGCAGTAGAAGGACAGAGGAGGAGGAGGAGGAGGAGGAGGAGGAGGAGGGTGCAGGCGGAGGAGGGAGGAGAAGGAGGAGGAGAGTGCAGGAGGAGGAGGGAGGAGAAAGAGGGTGGTGCATGAGGAGGACAGAGGAGGGAGGAGAAGGAGGAGGAGGGTGCAGGAGAAGGAGGAAGGAGAAAGAGGGTGGTGCATGAGGAGGACAGAGGAGGAGGAGGAGGAGGGTGCAGGAGGAGGAGAGAGGAGAAAGAGAGTGGTGCATGAGGAGGAGAAGGAGGAGGAGGAGGAGGACGAGGGTGCAGGAGAAGGAGGGAGGAGAAGGAGGACAGAGGAGGAGGAGGAGGCTGGTGCAGGAGGAGGGCAGAGGAGGAGGAGGAGAAGGAGGGAGGAGAAGGAGGACAGAGGAGGAGGAGGAGGAGCAGGAGGAGGAGGAGGAGGAGGAGGAGGGTGCAGTGAAGGGTTTCTGATGACAGTGAGGGACACGTCCACGTCTCTGCTTCAGGTGTCCTCAGTGTCAGTTTCCTGGTTTGAGAAGAGCAGACTGAAGTTTCAGATGAACCTGCAGCTCCTGATGTTCAGAGTCTGTAACTGTCACACCTCAATAAAAACCTTTATTTGTCTCTAAACACTGAAAAGAGATTAAAGCTCTGGATGTTGATGAAGCTTTTCTCTGAGGACTGACGTTGTGTTCGACTGTTCATGATGAGTCAGCTTCTTCTTCTGTGTTTCAGATCTTCAGCTCTGCTTCAACTTCGACACAAAAAACTTCAAGATCTTCACCGGATCCAAAGAAAACCAGTTTGGTTACACGGTCCAGCAGCACGAGGCAGGAGGACGCCAGTGGTGAGAATCCCAGTTCATCTACAGAAACCAGTCTGTACTGGTCTGTCTACTCTCTTTTCCCAGAAGCTTCAGGTAAAGACGGAGCTGTAATGTCTGTCGGGTTTAAATGAGATGAATTGAGGATTTATTGAACGCTGTGGCCCGTCAGAACCAAAGTTCCATGTCGATAAACCTTCGCCTCGGAAATGTTTCCAGGAAAGTTGGTTGTTGGTTTGTGTGCGTCAGTGAATCATGTTGGAATGACACATTTTCCACCTTTGTGTCTGATAAATGGAGCATATCTGAGGAGCGGAGCGGGCTGATATTTATAGCTCTCTCTGCTATAAATTAGGATTTCATAATCTCGACCTGATCCTATGGACACATAGCTTTTTATTTCTCATGCGCTCACGTGTTCCTGTACAGTTTGTCCTTGGCTCTGCGTCCGTCTGCTGCGAGTGTTCGTCTCATCTCAAACCTCCAGCTGCTTGTTTCTGAGATGAGATGAAGTGAGATAAGATTATTCATCCAGTCATCAGGAGACTTTAATGTCTACAAGCAGTAAGATAGCGAGCAGCAGCCGGCAAACAGGTGTGTGTGTGTGTGTGTGTGTGTGTGTGTGTGTGTGTGTGTGTGTGTGTGTGTGTGTGCTGTCGTTTCTTTTTCCATCCAAAAGAAAGTACATTTCCCTCCATTCAGGAGTCAGATAAAGATTTTCAGTACATTAATGTGGATGTCTGCACCTCAGCTCACAGCTACCTGTCACTCAAAGAGGCCACACCCCCTTATTAATATGTATAACTTTAAGCCTTAATATCATTTGAAGCAGTGAGTTATATAAAAGTTGTGATGAAGGGATGAATTATCTACAGAAACCAGCTGTGAACGTGTTTAGTTCGGCTGCTCTTCTGGTACTTCAGTGTTGGCTTCATTTCCAGCCCCTGATGTTGCTGCTTGTGTTTAATGATCGTGCATAAATAAATACGCAGTGTAAACAAATTACTTCACTCAGCATAAGGTTTTATTAGTTCTTTATCTACGATCACAGAATCCTGCAGTTTGTTTCAAACCTCAAACAAACCAAAGCCGAGACCCCAAAGTCTGACTGATGTCCACTGATGTTCACGTCCAGGGACGTCTAACTAGTCTGACCTGGTGATCACGTCACATTGTCTTCATTTAAAGAGCAGCAGGCTGCCGCTGATAAAACCAGCAGATCAAACCTGAGTCTGGGAGTCAGACAGCAGCCGTGCGTCTGTGGCTGCAGGTGAGATCGTGCAACATTCCCGCTCCTCTCATTCTGTTTTTATCCGGGAACATTTGAGCCGTGATGAAAACCTCGCAGTCTTCCAGGATTACAAAATCTCTCTCCTTTGAAGTCGCAGGTAAATAAGTGGAAAGTATTTGCGTTTGTCTCGCGAGCAGCTTCTCCTGCGTCCTGAGGCAAAGCGGTGGGATCTGGAAACTATGTGTTGTGGTTTGTTATTCCCCAGCCTCCCTCTGGGAAGCCCATCACTCCACAGTGTGTGTTTGTGTGTGTGTGTGTTATTAAAGGGGGGATTTGACGTCGTTACTCTGCAGAGTTGTTTTTCGACACAGCCTGGTGACATTTCAGGTGTTTGGCTGATGTTGTTATCCAGACGGTGGAATAATCCGTCTCTGTTCTCAGGAATATTACTCGCTCCCATAAATCCATCGGGGTCCTGTGACCTTTGACCTCCATACTCCTTAAAATGGGTTTGATGACTTTTGTTGCTAGTTTATTTGCAGATTGGTGCATCAGAGTCAAAGTAGTTCATTTTTAAATGAATTTAGTTTATTGGCAAAAAACAAAACAAAAAGCAGAGTCTGGTAATGGAAACGTTGGATCTGACACGATGTCTTTACTTCTCCTCCAGTATGACTTCTGGTACTTCTGACATCACTGGTTTTACACAACTGAGCAATAACGACCCGACCTTTCCCCTGAACTTTACCTTAAACCTCATGTAATCTTTAACCTTTTAATATCTCATATAATATTTACATTCCCCTGTTACCATGGACAACAGCCACAGGAAGAAAAAATAAATAAAGTCATGGAAAACTTTACCAGAACTGAAGTCGACCTCCGTGTTGAGCTGTGTGTGTGTGTGTGTGTGTGTGTGTGTGTGTGTGTGTGTGTGTGTGTGTGTGTCAAACCCGTTGACCTGTGTTGACCTCTGAGGTCAAACCTCCAGCGGTCATGTTTGCTGAGCGACTGTTTGTGTGGCCTGTCAGCCTCCATGCTGTGTGTGTGTGTTTATGTCTGAGTGTGTTTGGTCTGCTTTGGGTTTTTGACACACCTGTCCTGAGACACACTGACACACCTGTCCTGAGACAAACTGACGATGAGACAGATACCTACACTGTGTCTAACACTGGAGGTTTGATGGATGCCATCACAGAAGAAGAAAGTCTGTGTCTACTCCTCAAAAGAGAAAACTCTCCATCTTAGGGAAGAATATCGTCTTTCTCCAGCTTCATATAAAACCCACAGCAGATTGATGCAGGCCTGCAGCACAATAACTTCTCGGCAGGTGTAGTTCAGAGGTTTTAGGCACCTGCTGAGGAAACGATCACCATGATGGGATGATGTCAGAGGATCAGAGGATCAGCCTCTGTCTGCTGCTGCAGGCTGCAGGATGTGGACTCTGTCTGTTTGGGATGTGGTTTGTCACTGTTTGATGTGGACGGCAGACACATTAGCAGATTGGAGGTTAGCGCTCTACTATGGCATCTCCTCTGGTATGTGACTCAGCCCTCTTCCCAGAACCGCCGTCCAGGCCACATGTGGTGGTGTTTAGTCCAGTTTACTCTAACAAGCCGCTCGCTGCGTTTAACACGACCGCCGCTCATCGCCACAGAAACAGCTGCTCAATGTTTTACATTTAATGCAGAGTTCACAAGAAGGTACTGAGGACCGATGACTCGCTCTCTACATCTCACAAAGTTTGTAAAGTTTCTCCTCATGCAACTATTATTAAAATGACATGTTTTGTTAAGGGAGTCTGGTGAGCTGTCCATCGCTTTGGATGGATGTTGATACCAGGTGTGAACAGGGCCTGTGTGTGTGTGTGTGTGTGTGTGTGTGTGTGTGTGTGTGTGTGTGGGTGGGTGTGCCTCCAGGTTGCTGGTTGGAGCTCCCTTTGAATCGACGGGGAAGCAGCAGACTGGTGATGTGTTCAGATGTCCGCTGGATACCAGAAACTCTGCAAACTGCAGCCGGCTCCACCTGGGTGAGCAACATGGCCGACATGTGACACACCAGGTGTTTCTAGTGAAATAAGGAAATGAATGATTTGCATTAAGACCTGACCGTGTAACGTTTTCCTGTGACGTGTTTTTAATCAGGAAAACTTTCTCTGGACAACGTGTCTGAGAGGAAAGACAAGATGAGGCTGGGAATGACGCTGACCTCCAACCCGAAGGACAGCAGCTTCGTGGTGAGACACAGGACACACAACTACCTCCTCATCCACTCAGCTTCACTCAGATGATCCCAACAAACCATCTTTCAAACTGGAGTCATAAGTCCACAGATGTGTCCTGACTGTTTGACTAATGAAGGTTTCTTGCCGACAGAATCATCAGAATTATTAAAAAACGGTGAAGATGACCCCACGACTGCTCCGTGTCTGACTGATGTCACAGAAAACATAGAAACAAACTGAAAAGATTTTCTGTTTTTTTTAATTTTAGACAAAAACATCAACAACAACATACATAAAAATGTGCTTCATGCTGCTCACATGTTATTGCATATCACAGTGTGTAACAGGTGGTTCTGCAGAATGAGTACTTTTACCTTTGATTCTTTATTTTGCTGATAATACTTTATGACTTTTACTGAAGTACAACTGTGAACTTGGGACTTTAACACTGCCGTTCAGTGTGGTGTTACTGCTGGTGGATTCTTCTTCACTCTGTCTCGGGTGTATTTCACGTACTTGTGTCCTCGGAGGTGTTTTTCATTCATGCTGTGTGTCCTCAGACCTGTGGTCCGCTCTGGTCTCATGAATGTGGAAGCTCCCTGTACAGCACGGGAATCTGCTCCAGAGTCGGCCGAAACTTCAGACTGTCCCACACCATCGCCCCCGCCCTGCAGAGTAATCACTACACATCCATCCATCCATCCATCCATCCATCCATCCATCCATCCATCCATCCATCCATCCATCCATCCTGTACTCCTGTCATCCTGTCCTGAACCCATCTTGTTCTTTATCTCGCAGGGTGTGAGACGTTCATGGACATCGTGATCGTTCTGGATGGTTCTAACTCCATCTACCCCTGGTACGAGGTCCAGGACTTCCTCATCAACATCCTGCACAAGTTCTACATCGGCCCAGGTCAGACGCAGGTCGGTTCATCGCGTCAGAGGCTTTGAATTCTTTGGCAAGATGCTCACAAAATGTGAAGATATTAAATAAAACCACAGACTGTGAGCTGCTGGCAGCTTCCAGCCCTGAAAACGCTGCTCGTTGGTAAAATTTCACTCACATTTCTCAACAATGTACATGAAAGTGGGGCTGCAGCTGCCAGTGAGGACGAAGGTCATGACTCCATTTAAAGCTGCTCACGTCTCAACACACATCTTTGTGTCGCTCGATGGCACATTAGGTAGGAAGGGTTAGATGTTAGGTTACGTCTGGACACAGCGTTGGAGGTGGACCTTCATCATCCATATGAAATCGACTTCCCGGCTATGAAAACACCTGGATCTTCCGTGTTGTGCGGCCCATAGAGCGTGCGCACTAGACACTGCTGGCTAACTTCCAGTTTAGCGCCCAGTTAACTTGAATGGGGACACAATAATTTAATCATATGGCTCATCTAGGCTTTCCATATTTTATTGGGCTGAATGGATCAAGTCATGATAAAGAAACGAGTCATGTCCCCCCTGGCTGACGGAGGAGGAGTCTGAGCAGGTGTTAGTCGGTCAGTGGTGTGGTGAGACCTTCAGGTGCAGGATCTCTGAGCTATGCTGTGTTCTGCAGGTGGGCGTTGTTCAGTATGGCTCCACGGTGGTCCATGAGTTCAGTCTGGGTGAGTACCAGACAGTGGAGGAGGTGGTGGAGGCCGCCAGGAGCATCGACCAGCGGGGTGGCGAGGAGACGAGGACGGCCCTGGGCATCAACGTGGCGAGGTACGACACAAACTGATACTCCCCGTTAGTAATTAACCCCTGACAGGTTCCCTCACACACAGTCTGCCCTGCAGGTCAGAGGCCTTCAAGCGCGGCGGCCGGCCCGGCGCTCAGAAGGTGATGATCGTGATCACAGACGGAGAATCTCACGACAGTCCACATCTGCTGCAGGCTGTCGCTGACAGCGAGAGAGACAACGTCACCATGTACGCCATCGCTGTGAGTCTTTACACCCCCGACCCAGCCTGACTTCCTGTCCGGTCCTGATTCAGCTTCCTGTTCTGGAGAGTTTGGACCTCCTTCTTTACCTGCAACCTAAAGTGTTTTGTTCCTGTGATGCTTTATTTCAAGGTCCTTGTTATAAGAGTTAGTTAATAAGTGATGAGGCTTCATAAATCATCTTATAAATGTTAATAACAGAATAATTAACACACTGATTGTTTTATTATAAGACGATTATAATCACAACGAAGCAACTTGTGCTATTGAAGTAAAGGCAAAAACTATAAAACTAATCAGCTGTTAACAAGTGCATAACAAAGCACTTATTAATCTTAATAACACGCTGGTTTTGCTGTAGATTTGGTAGCTGCATAAATCTTAGTTAACTATTAATGAATGCATAATAACCTATGTATTAACCTTATTAAACCACAACAAAAGCTGAGTAAAGGTTAAACAATGATGTAATAGGTGAGTTAGTTCAACTCAGTGAATGTGTTTGTAATGTTTAAACACTTTAAAACAAATTACGTTACTTCCTGTCCTCCTCAAGCACGAATTGTAAAACCACTTTAATCTTTTCTGGACTTGGTCCTGACTGTTTCCTCTGCGTCTCCTGCAGGTTTTGGGTTATTACAACCGTCGGGGAATCAACCCTGAGGCCTTCCTGAAGGAGATCAAGTTCATCGCCAGCGACCCGGATGAGAAGCACTTCTTCAACGTGACGGACGAGTCGGCGCTGAAGGACATCGTGGACGCGCTGGGAGAGAGGATTTTCTCTCTGGAAGGTCAGCTGACCCTCAGCATGTTAAGTCTCTGTTGATTGGTTGAAGCTATCATGATGCTGCTGGAACAGAGCGTTTAGCCGTCTTTCAGCTCATTGTTTTGGTTTTACGACCCAAAATGTTATGTTTTTGTTCTGACTCAACATGAGTATTTTACTTGGTATCGCCACGTTTACTGAAGGAAAAGATCTGAGTACGTCTTCCACCACCGTCAGCTGTACAGAAACCAAAGTCAAGACGCTGCCGTCTGCACAGAGCTGCGACCCGGCCTGTTGAGTCTCAGTGAGATCAGCAGTACCGGCGCCACTTGTGATGCTTAAATGAGCTTCAACTGGCATTCTGGTTCTGTTTTGCAGGAACCAGCAGTCAGGGTCGAGGGTTCGGTCTGCAGATGGCTCAGGCTGGTTTCTCCTCACATTTAGTCAAAGTAAGTCACTCACATGCATTTTTATTTCTTTATACATTATTCTTTCAGTTCAGTTTACAGAGATTATCTGTGTTAAAGAAGCATTTGTGAGATGAGGCGGGAAGTTTAGTGTAAAACAAAAAAATGAACATTTACCTATTTTCCTTTTAAACAGAAAAATCCAACCGTCCACCGTCTGAGTTCAAGTTTCTCTCTGACTGAACTCAGACGAGCTTCATGTCCTCGTTAACTCATCGTCAAACACACTTCATTCAAACTGGACCCAACTGAACCACAGTCACCAGAACACTGTTGGTTTGTCTCCACAGTCACCTCTGGTTCGGTCCAAATAAATCCTCAGTTCACAGAGTAACGTGAAAATATTCTGTCTCTCTCTCTGTCTCTCTATGTCCTCTCCTGTCTCTCTCTGTCCTCTCTCTGTCCTCTCTCTGTCCTCTCCTGTCTCTCTCTCTGTCCTCTCTCTGTCTCTCTCTCTGTCCTCTCCTGTCTCTCTCTCTGTCCTCTCTCTGTCTCTCTCTCTGTCCTCTCTCTGTCTCTCTCTCTGTCCTCTCCTGTCTCTCTCCCTGTCCTCTCTCTGTCCTCTCCTATCTCTCTCTCTGTCCTCTCCTGTCTCTCTCTCTGTCCTCTCTCTGTCCTCTCTCTGTCTCTCTCCCTGTCCTCTCTCTGTCCTCTCTCTGTCCTCTCCTGTCTCTCTCTCTGTCTCTCTCTCTGTCTCTCTCTCTGTCCTCTCCTGTCTCTCTCCCTGTCCTCTCTCTGTCCTCTCCTATCTCTCTCTCTGTCCTCTCCTGTCTCTCTCTCCGTCCTCTCTCTGTCCTCTCCTATCTCTCTCTCTGTCCTCTCTCTGTCTCTCTCTCTGTCTCTCTCTGTCCTCTCCTGCCGTGTCTTCTCGTCCCCGGAGTCATAGTCCTGGTCAGAGTTGCTGTAAATCACCTCTGTACTGTGTCCTCTGTCTTCACACTGAACTCCGTCCCAGGCTGGTGTCAGGATGTGTTTGCTGTGAGGCTGCTGAGCCCGATGCTCGCAGCGACTCCCTCTGTGATCTGAAGTCTCGGTCCAGACCAACTGTAGAACCACTGGCTCCAAGGCCAACTGAGCCACGAGCTAATTAGCCGGCTGCAGTGAGCAACAGTCAAGTAAAGTGATCCTGATGATGAATCTGACTTTTGGATCACTTCCTGTGTGCAGATCTGCTGCAGAGCTTTAGATTAGTTATATCACACAGATGACTGCAGATGTTTTAACAGACAGTGAAGGTTGTTGTTTGAACATGTTTTATTTCCAAAGACGTTTCCTCACATGATAAAGATTAAATCCAGTTTCCCTCAAATCATCACAGGAAAACTTCCTCACGTACACTTTTATTTCTTCATGTTGGTAACAACTACAGATTTTCCTCCAGCAACTCATCATCCAATAAAATCAACAGAAGTATTTCACTAATTTTGAGTCCAAAAGAAAAAACAGTCACAAACTCTCAACTATTGGTATCAGTATCATCCTGAAACATCCAGCATCGGTCTGGTTCTGGTTCAGAATAAGAAGCTTCTAGAAATATTTCTGTTGTTTCTCATCCAGGGGAAAAAAATTGTATTCGACTGAATTCCAACGTCAGCGAGTGAAAACGGTATCGTGGAAAGTTTCTATGTGTAACACGGAGCAGATGGTTCTGAACGTAAAGCTGCCAGAAACAGTCACACACATAAATACATGCAGGAACAGACGGGAGGACGGACTCACACACAGATACATTCATTATGCACAGCGTCACATACACAGACAAGTATGGAAAGTGTTTCCTGCTCTTCTGTTTCAAGATTCAAAGGAAAAAATGTGAAATCAGGTCGGAGCGGGGCTGATGTGGAAAACAGACGGCACAGTATCACCTGTGATCCTGCAGGAGACCCGTCCTCCTCTCCCTCCGACAGGATTAGAAAAGCAGCGTTTTGACATTTAACAGTGAATCTGCAGATCCAGAGTCGGTCCATGTGCAGCTCAGATTCTGCAGGCTGGACGCTTTGTGGCGCCGCCTTCGCCAAAGATTCTGTCATTCACTGTGGACCTCGGCTCACCGGCCCGCTGAGACTATGACTCAACGCTTTAATAACTTTCATATCTGGACTTTTTACGACCGCCAGAGTTCATCCGAGCGTGTGACAGGCTGCACACGTGTTCTGAGACGGTTCGACCGAGTTCAAAGACGATACTGAAGCTGCTGATGGCCGGGCTGAGATCAGTGTCTGAATTCTTTTTAGTTTTTCCCAAAAATGCTGACTAAATTAACAGGGTTTTAGGGTTTTCTCCTCCCTCCACACTCGGTCCTGAGGGGTGAATAGAGGTCTAAAGTTCTCAAAATGACGCCTGACCCGTGTTTTTAAAGGAACAGTTTGACGTCTCACTGTCAGAAACAACATGATGAAGTGCACTTCCCAAGGGGGGCGATCACAATGACGAAGGGGACCTGAAACCAACCAGACATCACGTGTGTTATGACTGATAATCATAAAAACAGGATTCAAATGCACGACTCAGAGATCAGGAATGTTTTTTACCTGCCAAAAAGTTTGGCACACAGGTGAGCAGTCAGAGCAGAACAAGTCCAACAGGAGGGCAGAATCTAAAAAACAGAAAAGCCCTCAACTACAAGAGACGCTGTGACACTGCACACTAACCCTGAGTCCATTGATGCAGGCAGCTGTGTGATGCATTCTGGTAGCGGAGCACACACGAGCTCGGCTGCATCCAAATGTCCGGACTTCACCGCACTTGCAGACTCGTGGACTTTGCGGGCACGTTCATGGGAAGTCTGCGAGTCTTGAGGGCTCCAAACTCACATGTCATCCAGTACACAATGGTCTCAAGTGGACTTTCTGCAGACTCCCAGAGAGTCCGCTTTGGGAGCAGACTTCCCTGGACTTCACTGAGTAAATCAGTCCACAATTCATTGTGATACGGACGTGACATTATTATGAATGTGTAAAACAATTACTTTATTAAAAGTGGATGAAGGTTCTCAGTCATCCACCTCTCATCCAAGAGGACTGCTTCAGTTCTGACTAACTGGAGAGGAGTTTGCAGGCCTTTAAACTCTGTGTGGGAGTGTCCTTACAGAGTCGTTAGGGCCACCTGTGGGTCGTTGAGGCCAGTTGGGTAGACGACCCACAAGTGGCCCTAACGACTCTGAAACTCAGAACTCACACGTGTCCTTAACGACTCTGTAAGGACACTCCCACACAGAGTTTAAAGGCCTGCAAACTCCTCTCCAGTTAGTTAGAACAGAAGAAGCCTCTTGGATGAGAGATGAAACGTCTTCAACAAACTGAAACAAGTCCAGTTAACTACGATACAGCACTTAGATTTACATTATTGAAACTTTGTTTGAATTGTGTCAGCCAGGAACAAACACGGGGCAGGAAACCTGGAACAATGAAGGGATTAATAAAATGAATGACCTCAGAGACGAGGTTAGATTGTAGTTATTGTCCTCTGATGGCAGTTTGTTCATTCAGTCCTGAAAATCACTGAATGAAGATTTTTCTCTTCTGACTAAAATTTCCTCTCTAAAACTTCATAGTGCAGAAAAGAAGTATGTCACTGCTGGCTCGTCTCTGCAGAAAGACTCAAATATTTTTGGAGTTGGTGCTTCATGACCAGAGAAAACAGAGAAAACAGAGAAAACAGGCTGTGGTGAAAAACCTACAACAACCAGAATGCACTGGGTGACGTACTGCGAGGCGGGCCGTGCTTGGTTTTGGTTTTGGCTCGGTGAGAATTCATCCAGCTGGTTACACTGAACGTGTCCAGCGCTGAATGATGGATGTTGAAGGAGAGTTCAGAGTCAGTGCTTCAGCGCTGACACTGACATGTTGACTTGATTATGGTCTGAGATCCAAAGGACACTGGATTTGGGATGTTTTGCATCTGTGTCATGGCGTCGCTGTCAGCACTCGACTGGATTTACAGTTAAACTCAGAGTATGAACTGAACTGGAGACTGATTTCCAACATGGAGCCTGACGTTACACTTCCAGCCAGCACACGTGATCATCAAACACCACTTTGCAGAAGTCTGTTAATGTTGATGTCGTCCTGCACCTTCAGTACTTCTCACGTTAAATAAATGTGTCACATTATGGTCATTGTGTCACAGTGATGTCCATATAAATCCAACTCATCCCTTCAGGACGGAGTTCTCCTCGGCGCCGTGGGCGCTTACGACTGGAACGGTGCCGTGCTGAAGGAGACTAAACACGGGAAAGTCGTTCCACCAAAATCCTCGTACAAGGACGAGTTTCCAGAGGAGCTGAAGAACCACGGAGCCTATCTGGGTAGCTACGTCTCCGTTACTATATTTGTATCTTGTGTCTTTGTGAGTTTGAATATTCTTAAGAAAGCTAGAGGTCAAAATGTTGGACATAGTTTGACCAACTGACCTCCAGCATCTGTCTTCAGGCTGTTAACTGGGAACATCCTGGATGTGTCACTCTCTGTTGTCTGGTTCTGTTCGGTCTCTGGTTTCAGGTTACTCAGTCGGATCGCTCATCTCGTCTCGTGGCTCTCAGCTGTACATGGCCGGAGCGCCGAGGTTCAACCACACCGGCAAAGTCATCGTCTTCACCCTGAAGAACACCGGAAACCTGACCATCCTGCAGGCACTGCTGGGAGAGCAGGTCACACACACACACACACACACACACACACACGTGGATATTATACAACACAACTTCAGGGACAGAATAGCTTGATTTTGTTTCTTTCACAGATCGGCTCGTATTTTGGCAGTGAGCTGTTGTCGATGGACATAGACGACGACGGACGGACGGACGTCCTCCTGGTGGCTGCACCCATGTTCTACAGCCAGGGCTGGGAGAGAGGGAAGGTCTACATCTACAGCGTCACACCACAGGTACACACTGTCCACACACCCACACACACACACACACACACAAACAGACTCACAGATTTTTAATGACCAACAAACCACACGTCATTATCACTCACAATATGCTGTTAACTAGCTCAACTAATCTCCTCCCTCCAGACATCATTCATCCTGCAGGGGGCGCTGGAGGTTTCTGACCGCTCTCAGAACGCCCGGCTGGGTTCGGCGTTGGCCCAGATACCCGACATGAACGGGGACGGGTTCAGGGAGTTGGTGGTGGGAGCGCCGCTGGAGGACGACCACCAGGGGGCGGTCTACGTCTTTTATGGCCAGGACAAAACCATCCAGCAGCAGTACAGACAGGTAACAGACCTGAAGCTGAGTCTCACCAGGACGAACTGAACACAAGTCATCTGTGTGTCTCTTCTCTGTTTCAGCGTCTGTCTGCCGCCGGCTTCTCCGCAGGTCTGCGGTACTTCGGTCAAAGTCTTCACGGCGTTTTGGACGTCAATGGAGACGGGCTCGTCGACCTCGCTGTGGGAGCGCTGGGAGCTGCTGTCATCATCTGGTCAGACCATCACACACACACACACACACACACACGCACACGTTTTTAAGCCATGCTAGTGCTATAACTTTCTGTCAAGCCTCCAGGAGGAGCGGCAGGCTTTGAACACAGTGTTTGTAGTGATTGTGATGCACTGAGGCCTGCAAAGACTTTTTCCTGTAAGCTTACATTGTAAAAGAAGTGTCTGTAAAACGGTGGATACAGTTTTGTTGACATCACACCTGCACTGTCACTGTGAGTCGTCACTGAGGTAGTGCCTCACCCTCATGTCCTCGTGTTGACTTTAACCTTCACGGCGTGCTGCTCCCTGCAGGTCTCGTGGTGTGGTGCGGATTCAGGCCAAGCTGACCTTTGAACCTGAGAAGGTCAACATCTTTAACAAAGACTGTCGACGAGGAGGGAAGGAGGTCACCTGCATGTCTGTTAGTGTCTGTCTGAGTCTGGACTCCAGGACAAAGACCAAGACGAAGAGCAGGACGGATGTTGGTGGGTGGGAGGCAGACGCTGACACAACGGTCTCTCTATAGTTTATTTATTATGACAGATTCAAGCAGCGTGTTAGACGCCTGCAACCCAGAGTTCAGGTTTATTAACATAAATATAACTGTATTTCCTCTCGTCTCACATGGGCCGGGTCAGGTTGGTCAAACTTTCAGTGTAAAACTCATAAAATGTGAAATAAGAGTAAATGTCAACACATTGCTCCTTTTTTTATGTGCTACCAGTACTCAAGTCGAGTTTACAGAGAATGGCCTCAACGCTCTCTTTATTTCCTGGGAGTTTGATTGTTTTTCTCT
The DNA here is from genome assembly GCF_040436345.1 of Pagrus major. Taxonomy (NCBI): domain Eukaryota; kingdom Metazoa; phylum Chordata; class Actinopteri; order Spariformes; family Sparidae; genus Pagrus; species Pagrus major. Next base: position 1,377,164 of record NC_133222.1, read on the forward strand.
CGTCATGCATCTTTGCACTTGTGTCATTTGTTCTCTCGTGGCTCCATCCATCCAAACATTGTTCTTAAGTTTCTCTGCAAATGTCAAAAGGATACCATCATTGTTTCTTGGTGATGGTGGTAAACCAAACAGTTGAGCTCTGGTGAGGAAAACATTACACAAACGTCCTGTGGATTAAACATCATTTATAAAAGTGCCAAAGCAGTTCAACAGCTGAACTCAGATTTGGACACAAACAAATGTAAAAACCTAATTTGTTACAAGGTTCACGATGACAGCAGCGACCCTGTGTGTCATTCTACGTTTTATCGTGAGATCATGCTGGAACTGGTTTTACTTGGACGCTCGTGGTGACTCCAGCGCTCGCTCCTAAACCCAACAGAGAGCTGAGCATGTAGCTCCCAGCCGCCCAGTAGCAGGTTGTGGTCGTTCCCAGCAGCTTCTTCTGTGGAGAAGTGGAAGTGAATGATGAACCTTGTCTAAATAAAAGGAAAGTTTAACTCTAGAGACGTCTCGTCTTCCGCGGGAGCGTCACAATCATCCAGATGTTTGGTGTTTCTGTGTGTGGAAAGTCTTGTCGTGGTCTCTTTCCTCGCAGCACAGCTTCCCCGCGGTGCTCTGTTGTCGTGTCCCTCTTTAATTGCCTTCAGATGTGGGCCGGCTGCATGGAAACCTCGCTAACATGCTAACTCCAGCCAGCCGCTGTTAAACTGTGTCACTCCTCCTCCCTCCATCACTTCATACCTTCATACCTTCCTCTCTTGTTTCTCTCCATCAGCTCCTCATCTTCCCCCCCGATCATCTGGACCAGATTAGACACACACACACACACACACACACACACACGCACACACACACACACACAGTGGCAGGCTTGCACACACTCCGACACGCCACATGGTACCAAAGGAAAACGTTTCGGCGGACAGACGGAGGACAGGGTCGATGAAATCCGATGCTTTGTTTTAAGATTTGATCTCCAGTTTGTTTGTTAAAGTGCCGACGTGGCGTTTCTAACATGAAGCAGCTCCTACCTCAGCTCATAAATCTGAACTCAGCTTCAGTTGTTCAACAGATGAGAATGAGCTCTGCAGTCCAGATACTAACGAGGAAGGAAACTCTATTAATCACTGACAGAGCAGAGGAAGTTATCACCTGATCGAGAAGTAATCAGGAACACAACTGATGACTTTACTGTTGCATTATGTTCGGTCCTGCACGTGTGCACTTTATCTTAGATGATGATGATGATGATGATGATGAAATCAAATAAAAACTGACTTGACTCGACACTGATGTGCTTCTTCCTCAACTGCACACTATTTCAAGTCCGCCCTAAAGGAGCAGTGTGTAGTTTTGAAGAAGAAATTCAAACTCAGAATTTTAATATTTACAATATTAATGAGGTGATAACACAAACTTTTCTCCATCAGTGAATAAACCAGCTGTTTTCAGAAGAAAATAAGGTCCCAGAACACTGTTTGAAGCTAGAAAGGTGGCAGGGTCCGCCACATATAAACAAAGTAAAACAGTGTAAATTGTTTTGTCCTTTAAGATCAGTTTGTTTATTCAGTCACGAAAACAAAGAGACTTTGTTTATTTAGTTTGTTTAGACAGAAAAAAATCAGCCAATGAGGATCTTTGTCTGCTCATTAACATTTCTTCAACTAAACTACGGAGTGCTCCTTTAAAAAACTCACATGCTGATTGCCCACAGTCGGCGCTCTGACCTGGAGATTAATTTAGAAAGTTTCTCTGTGTATTACTGTCGCTAACGCAGCGTCAGCAGCTCGGCTACTGTCCAAAGCAAAACTGTAAGAATCCCAGTGTGATCTAGAAACTCTGATCTCAGGTCTGCGAGAGTAAAACAGCCGGTTGTGTTAATAAGTAGCAGGTTTTGAAGCGTCTCAAGTCCCGATGCTGAGAGGAGACACACATCAACGAGGGGACAGACTTTGACACAACACCGGAGCGTCTCGGTCCAGTGAAGTCCACAGTCATTCACGTTATTCCACTGTGACCCGGGGCCAGTGACCGGGGAGAACAATGCCTCTTCCTGTTTTTGGTTGAACAATGACACACGCAGGTCTTTTGTGGCGTAATTCATAAATCCAGCCTGGTGTCAGACTGAATGTCACAGTGAAGTGAGGTTTATAGTGGACGGTGTCATTTTTCTACAGACGTCAGTTTTTACTTCAGAATGAGAAGTTGTGTGTTTTCTGCTTCGTCTAAAAGTAGATGGAGAAACGTGTCACGCTGTCGTTTCCTCGTCCAGGCGAGAATTAAAACAAAAGGCTGTCCTGGTGGTCGAGGTCTGAGTCCAACCACACACACGGGGTCGGGTCCATTCATTAAGAAACCATGAATGTGAAGTTGTGTCCACGTAACAACAGTGGATGGAAACATTTACTCATTCAGTTTTCATTCTGCCAACTTCTGTTGGAAACATTTGGCAGTTTGCACTAACGAGCTCACCAGGTGACGTCACTTTCTTTCATATCACCTGAATGACCTGTAAAGTCTGTTGTCTGCGTATTTACAGTCTCCTTGTGCTGCATTTGAGCTGGATAAGACTGGACTGATCTGCCCCTTTCTCCTCCTCCTCCTCCTCCTCCTCCTCCTCCTCCTCTTCCTCCAGCTGTTTGGTACAGTCTGGTGTTGGATGAGAGGCGTTTTCCTCCTCGTGCTGTGCTGGACGAATCAGGCCGACAGCAGCCCAGGACTCTGTTTCTGCAGGGTGGAGGTCAGAGCTGCCAGCGCCTCGGCTTCTCCATCCAGGTCAGAATGATTTCATCAAGCGAGTCCCGTCCGGTGCGAATCCCTCAACACACAAACATCACTCACACTTTTGTTTGAACAGGAGACGACTGATTACGGACGTCCCATCGCGGTTGTCCTGGAGACGGGGTTGCAGAGCCCAGACGAAGGGCCGGTGTTGGACCCGGACTGGCCGAGCGTCCTGAGGACCGAGGTGAGAGTTTGTCACGGTTAGGTTTGTTAACGGGTCGGTCGTGGACTTTGTGTTGAGCTCTGGATTTAAAATGCCTGACTGAGCAGAATGAAGGTCTTCAGCTCTGAGTTCTGTCTTATCAAATGAAATAATCCTTGTCTCTTGCCGTAGCTTCCCTTCTGGAACGGCTGTGAGCAGGAAGACGCCTGCGTGCCCGACCTCACCCTCCACAGTCACACCGACCTCATGGACGTTCAGTGAGTAACGTCTGCTCTTCAGAAACTCACACGTGCATTAACATCACGTGTCGACTAACGCAGGTGTTTGTCTCCGTGTCTCACCTGAAGGCAGTTCTGCAGCTCGAGGGACCGGGCCGCCTGGTCACTCTGCAGCCACCAGGGGGAGGGCCCGGTGTACGTGGTGGAGACCGGGCGGAGGAGGATGGTGGTGTTCGCCCGACTGGAGAATCAGGGAGAGAACGCGTACGGAGCCGCCATCCACATCTCCACCTCCTCCAACCTCCTCTTCTCCAGCCTCATAGTCAAGGTGTCCTCACGCACTCTCATTCAATCAGGAATCATCTGAGGTTTTGTATCAAAAGTGAGCTGAGAAAACAGCAGGAAGAGTTTAAGAGCAAAAGGACTTCGGAAATATTCTCGTTGGCAAAGAATTTAGGTCACTTGCAGTGGGAGCAGAGACTCTGGTTCTGGTTCTCTCTCCTCTCTGTAACGTTACGTTCATGAAGTAAAGTCTATTTCCCCTCCAGCTCCAGTCAGCAGTAATCTCTAAACTCTCCTCCCGCTGGTAAACGTGTCCGGATCAGAGCAGAATGTGATGAGACTCCGGGTCC
>NC_133222.1:4378463-4463463 GCF_040436345.1 Pagrus major
TCACTACGGAGGCCCGAAGAAGCAAGTGAAGATAAAGCAATTTAGAAATATGATTTATTTTTTTCACCCATTCTTAAGCCGTGAAATCAGGAGAGAAAAGCAATGTGGATCAAACTTAGAAAAATGGATATCCAAATTATCATTATTTTTATTATTTTTGACCTCACTTGCCTCTCAGGGCTTCCGTACAGTATAGGTGTTTGCTTTTAGGCCGGTTTGTTCAGTCAAGTTTCAGTTTTGGGCACCGCTGTATTAACATGTCTCTAACAGTATCGTGATGATGATACACTGCCTTATGAGATATACTGTAAAATCATAATCTGAGTAGCAAAAAAAAAAAAATGAAATGTAGTGAAATAGAAGTATTAGATTATATAAAATGAAAAGACTAATGTAGAGTACTTGATACCTTTGGCACAGTATGGTGTTACATTCCAGTGAATGTTGTTTGCATTTCACAGAAGCCATGACTGATAAAAATGGACGCAGCTCACAACAACCCACTTCACAAAAAAACACATGAAGTTTGATTCAGCTTCGTGAGAACTCAGTCAAAGCTGCTCATTGCTACTTGCACCTTTATTTGTCTTGATGAAATGGCTCCGACTGTCTCCAGTCTCTTACAAAATACCAAGAGCCGTGTGAACTTTGACCAAAAGAGAGCAAACAGTAATCGTGACAACATCATCAACGGCCATGTCTGTCTACAAATAACTTTCAGCTCTCTATCACATGCCAGTAGAGCCAGTCAGCTGTCAGCCCATGAGGATGTTTTGCAGACCTCTTGCCTAATGAGAAGATGCTGTTGAGAAGTGTCTTGTCACTGGTGTCTTGTCAGTGGTGAATAGTGAATGGTGAGCAGGGAGCTGTTTTCCTGCTTGATCGCCCGCAGGCCACATCAAGCGTCTGTCGTCTGGAATCCTTCTGTTATAGGTCAACATGATTCACAGTGAGCTCGGCCTCTCTGATGGACGGATGAAATGAATTCAGCTCTTGTAAGAACCAGTTTTCCCTTTAATATGTTTCTCCAAACTTGAGAGCGACCACACAATGTCCTGGAACAACAGGCGCAAACGCGCCCAGGAGCTGCACGCCTCCTCGTGGCTGCCGCGAAGGTCAAATGTAGGTTAAATGGAGCGGGCTGACCTCAATGATAATGTCACCACAGCTGCTTCGCCCTTACACGTCATGTCCGACAGATTTATTAGGTCAGCGCAGAGGGCCTTCGACCACAAAAAAACATTTAGCTGCATTCATTCAGGGAAAAGTGCTGTTAAGTTATATCACAGCTATATTTCTAAATTGTGAGCCATCAACCATTTGTGTTGATGGGGATGATATTCAAGTTCCCAGAAAAATGCAGTAAAATGTAACCTAGTTTTCAGTTCTCAGGACAACGTATGCATGAGCAACCGGGTCCTGGTCAAGCAAATTAAAAAGTGAAAAATGTGAAAGTGAAAGTGAAAGAAAGGTTAACAAACCAGAAACAGATAGACAAAATGTTCACCTTCATTTTCAGAGTTAGGGGGAAATAAAGCCCTTATAAGTCCTAAAAGATGCTTATTAACATTATTATGTATTATAAAGCTACTTAAATGTTAATAGCAACAAGATTATAAGACATTTATAACCACTTGTACAAAAAATTTGTCACAGTTTCTCGATGCTTAAGAATGTTGATAAAAGTCTAATGGGTAAAACTTTATAATGAACATAATAAATGAATGCTAAGTGTATAGTTATAGTTCTAGTAATAGTTATTTGACTGTTAAAAAACAATGAAATGCTTTATGAACCATTTATTAAACAATTGTAAAGGTTTATAAACGTCACTTGCAACCATCCAAATAAAGTTTTTTATCGATGAACCACACAGAACTGTTTACATTTCTGTATTATCAACATCAGTTGCAACGTAACAATAAACAATTACATTTTCATTTGATTGTTTTATAACAATAAAATAACTAGTTTAAGTTTAATTAACTGCAAAATTACCATTTATTGATCATGATTATTATAAAGTGTGTCCACCTTAACTTCAGCTTCTTTGTTGCTTTAATTAATAAATAATTGTTGCATTTTTTTTGTTGCAGTTGATTGTTGAGTCTCATTCCCAACTCATCAACAGTGTTATAAAAAAGTCCCAAAAGTCACACATGCGTAAAAGTAAAGGTATCGTTTTAAAATATTACTTTAGTAAAAGTGAAAGTCATCCATACGAATAGTACTCAGGCAAAAGTCTGAAATACAAATGAAAGTAAATAATACATTTACATCTATGTACTGTGTCCTCGGGGGCGACTAATAATCTGCACCTATATTCACCATTTTTCTGATTTTTTTTTTTTACGATTGCTAAAATTAATTTGAAAAATAACTACTTTTGCTCTGATGCAACATGCAGTAGAGTGGAAGTATAACACAGCAAGTAAAGTACAAGTATGACAAAATTGTACTTAAGTACAGTACTTGGGCAAATGTACTTAGTTACATTCCACCACTGCTGGTCAGATACTGATGCATGAAGTGTCAGTATTTGACAAAAGAGAGTCAATAATCAGTTGTTTTACAGATTGGACCTTTAAGGTTGAAAGAAATTGCTAAAAATAAGAAGTCTAAAAAAAATTAAATGCTTCTCACTATCAGCAACTTCAATGAAATTTAATTCACTCCTAATATTAAAATACTACTGAGCTTTAATATCTTTTCAAACTTCATTCAAAGACTCGTGCCACAGAGGTTCAGGCTGCTCTAACATATAGAGGTCACCTTGCAAATTAAACTGTGCAGTTTGCAAAATCCAGAATAACGATGTCAAGTTCGGGCTTGAGAGATGTTTTCATGCTGCATCCTGCAAACGCTGGAGGAAAGAATGTGATGATTTTAATATTAAAAAAGGTCAATAAACACGACCGTCAGGAGGAGACACGTCGAACCTTTTAGCCATTTGATCCACGTAACGGGATGTCGGTGAACCGGCGAGGGAGCTGCTCAGATGTTTTTTTTATGGGAGCTCGCAGCATTAGCATACTAAAGCCCATTTGCAGATGGAACAACTAAATTCAGCTGTGCACAAGTATTTCCTGAATGTCTCTATGAATAAAATCGTCCACCACATTACCATCGCAGTAGACTTGCAAGCAGTGGAATTCTAGCCACATAAAGTTACCATTATAGAGCCGAGGATCTCTCTCATCCTCGTTTGATGGAGAAAAATAACATGAACCGTTAGCCACAATGCCGCAGCAGACAGGCTACTGTAGGGCTGCGTATGTCAGTCTTCATTTTACAGTAGCACGACTGGGAGCCCTCCCTATCACTCACTCTTGGACCGCGATCATTAAAAGCTCACAGCTCATACGTTAAAAAAACTACCTGCCCTGTAAAAAAAAAAAAAAAATATCCCTCAAACAATGACTCAAACATTCCTCGCAATTTCCTCCTCGCTCGTAATAGAAGCCTATTAGAAAATGCGACTTTTCTTTTCTCAAAGAAAAAGCCACACGCTGCACAACTACTTAAAGTCAAGTGTTGGACGGTGGCAACAAGTGGTGACCTAACATGATGACATCATCTTAATTTGACAGTTGCCCCATTTAATGTGGAAACGATTAAAGAGGAAGACAAAGAGGGATTTCACCCATTACCCATTAAAGTTAACCACCAAATTACATGGGATTTTATAGGCCATAAATAAGAAAATGCTGCTGGATTTTGCCCTCCTCTAGCCACTGTTGAACCTCCCCTGTGAGTGTGTGTGTGTACGCTTGCCAAGCTCAGGGGGAGAGACTTCGCCACGGGACTCACCCCGACTCTCTGCTGTAGACACCCCGATGCACAGAGCGCCGGCGTACAGTAACACACAGTTAGCAGAGGCTTGGACACAGCATACACACACACATACACTCATTCACTTTCAACATATTGAACTAAATTCAAACCTATCCAGTTACAGTCCTCTCTGAGCCAGCCACCTCTGGCAGGGATCATGGTAACAGTGCCGACTGTTGAATGCTGTAATTCCTGGAAAGCAGTGGGCAAGCTTTTTTTTTTTTTTTTTACAGTTTATTATCTCACGCAGCTCCCCTCTCATCCATCCATGCAGCCATCACAGCAAAGGATCTCTCAGCACTTTCACCATTGCGCACACTCATTCACTGCACCATTTGGTTGCGATTTACTACCAAAGAAGTTTACAGCAAATTGTTCCTTCCTCTCCCTTTTTTTCTCTCTTCATCTCCTCTTCCCCCTGTATTCCCTTTCCCCCATTGTGATCTGTATTATGGCATTTCATTGTGTTTTGTTTGTTTCCTCATGACTCCTTTCATCTCTCAGTCTGTCTGGCCTCATATCATTTTTAAAGTGGACCCAAATGCTTTCCCTGGCACTTGCCAGCATGCGCTTCCAGTAAGTCTGAGACATAAATCGAATATTTGAAAAAAGACAAATAAATACAAGTGTAAATAGCCTCTTGGAAATGGCCTTAGCAACTTCTGTGTATAATTAGGCTGTCGTTTGTGTGTGTGCCTGTGAGTCTCTGTGTAAGAGCGAGAGAGAGAGGGAGAGAGGGAGGGAGGGAAGATGCAAGATGTTAGCAATTGTGTTTGTGCGTCTCCATTAGTGCCGCGAGTGACTAAATGCCCTTTTTAACCAATGTGTGAAATGTTCCTGGTGGGGCTGGAAATGACTTAGAGCCCCCGAGGTGACGGTAAAAGGGTCTTTTCTGAGTTGGAAGACACCCAACACCCCCACACCTCCGGCAAGAGCAACGTTTGACAGACGAAAACACAACCACGGGGCTGGAATTTATCTTATGGCTCAGTCGTCTCACTGATTCACTGCCGTCTGGCTACGATTCCAAATGAGCTTCCAGGAACACAAGAGAACGAGGGATAGAAAAAGACGGAGAGGAAGAATGACATAGTTGGCATTGTGGAAGATGATTCAGAGAAACCAATACATGTCTGCCATCTGTGAATGTCATAATCATGATGAGATGATGGGGCAACCCCTCTGTTTTTCCTTCTGTTGTTTGTTTGAGCGCACGTATGTGTATGTGTGTGTGTGTGTGTTCAATCATACACCAGAGTGTGTATTATGCCAGTGTCGCCAGTGAGTTGGCGTATTTGTCGTGTTTATGTGTGGGTATTGTGTCTGGGCTGAGCGGTCATTGTATTCCAGACATGTGGTATATTCGGTCCTGAGTGATTCACTCCTACCAGCATCTGTTGTCTACCTCTGCAGACTCTGAGAGGTCTGATTAACACCACACAACTGACCCACCCGGAACTGACCGGATCTGACCGGATCTGACCACACCTCCAGAAATAAACCGGAGACAACAGGACGGAACCAAGACACAGGAAGCAATCATCCACACTAGAAAATAAAAAAACATCAGAACAAACATAAATTTTACTGGTGTGATTTCTGGAATCACTTTTCTAACTTAACCGGTGAACCGACCACAGCTGATCTCCGGGGTCTCCCTGTTGTGAACTTCAGGTGACTGAAGAAGAGACAGATGAGTCATAGACCTCAGTCACATGTCCTCTGACTCAGGGCGGGAAGCTTGAAATGCTGAGATAATGTTACGCTGCCGTTTTGTAAAAACTGCAGGTCCGCTCCAACTCTTACCTTCCACAGCCTTTCACTGAAGCAGTGAGTCTTGTCTCTTTAAAACCTATTATGTTTAAGCTTACTTTCCTCTTTCTTAACTTGTTTTAATGTTTCGTTTCTTGATGTCTTCCAACTTGTTTTTAATGTCTTTTAATGTCATTTCGATGCCCCTGTAAAGCACTTTGAGTTGCCTTGTGTCTGAATTGTGCTATACAAATAAACTTGCCTCGCCTTGTAGGTTGCAATTTGTATACATGTAGGTTATCTGACAAATTGTTGTTATTATTGTCCACTCTTGTGTTCATACTTCTGTTTTATTATTGGTAATCAACTATTTTTGTAATCTATCGCGTGTATCATTTCCGTTTCTGAATCATTCCACATATTTACTCCATATACTGAGACACATCTTTGTTTTACATTAGTTCTGGTCTTTTTTTTTTTAAGCTGCTGATTAATCAGGAAGTGAACAATTTGTCAGATTCCCTACGTTAGTGGAAAAACAGCAGTGTGATATTTGAGCTTCCCGCCCTGTGTCATGGATTGGATTTTGTTGTGGCCTTCTTTGTGTGTTTTTGTGCTTTCAGAGGTGCTCTGGAGAGGCTGGGTGTGGTTTTCCTGATTGGCTGGAGCTGATGACTCACACACCTGCAGCACATTTGGTTCAATCAGCGGCAGCTTCAGAGCCCTGGTCTTCACTCTGCTCGCTGCCAGATTATTTCGTCAGACGGACGTGATAAATGGTCTACCAGTAAGCAAACGTTCTCTCTAGAGCTTCTCTTGTTTCTTGTGTTTTTGCCTCTTTTCCTCCTCGCCAGTGAGCAAACCTCCTCTGGATCCAGCACCTCTGCCACCAGCCTCCTAAAACATTGAACACCTGCACCACTGTGAGTCTCCCCCTCTTCACCAGCCGAGCCACCAACCCGAGCCTCAGTCCTCCTCCACCACTGACCTTCAGCAGAGTTTCAATAACTTCTGCTATGAAGCGTAACAGAGTGGCCTGATTATTCGGTTACGCTTCGTAGTTGTTAATAGTTTATTTGGTGCAATGTTTTTTTTCCCTGTACTTTTGTATACTATGTCTTTTTATTTTCAATTGTGAAAACTAGTTAACAGGGAGAAAAAAAGGGCAATGTTTTTCCAAGTCAAATTCTGAGCTTTACAGGTCGGACATAGTGAATGTCTGGGAAGTCCAGCCCCTTGGTAAGTCACTTTTTTCTGAGTAGGCTAATTGACCTGCTATAGGTCCGTCTAAAACCATGATTTCAAACCACACCGCTCTTGAAAGGAACTGTTTTTTTTAAACTATGTTGTTGTTGTTTGTGTGTGTTGATTTGTTTTTAATGAAGTGTACTCACTGTAAATCACTGAAAACGAGGGCATGCCCACAACGACTGAAGATTTAAATAAAGACTGAGTGAATGGAAATTGATTTTTATAAAGCTACTGTGTGTTTGCTGTTCATTTTCAGTAAGAAGAAAAAGAACATTATGTTCCTCTGCAATTTTCTGTTTTGTAATTGGAGATAAATCTCAGAATCTGCATTGTGCAATCCCAAGATTCAATTTCGGTCGACAGTTGCGATGCCAACATCAACTTTCCCAGAATGCCACTCCCAGAGACAAAGGGAAAACAGGTTTCCCCCTATTTTCAAGCTGTAATCGTCATTTCACTGAAGCCATTAAATCATTTTCTTTGTCACATTATAGTTAAGGCCTCATTAAGCTTCAAAACAAAGTGCCGAACAGCGTCTGAAAATGTGTCCGACAATTTTCCAAAGTGATTTTCCAAAAAACAGGCAATCCAACAACCACTTCAGTCACTGCTTGGGCAGGTATGAAGAGGAATGAGAGTAAAGAAGGGTTTGAAGTTTCCTCTCCAGTCCTTCATTCATTATTCACATGACAACTTCGGTCAGTTTTTTGTGTGAGTGTCAACAATGGAGAACGCCTCCAGGAGAGTTTGTACCCTCATCATTTGTACAATTTATCGCGTCTAGACCACAAAGACATGCTAATGACACAGAAGTTTGGGAAAGTCAGCATGGAGGCACTGAGATGCAGCTAGGAGGAGGCTGTTGAGAAGATGTTTTTGCTCTGCCATTCATAACACGTTTGCCTTTAGACATGGTCAGACGACACCAGTTTGTTTCAAGCATACTGAACCCTTTGTGGTTCTATAAATAGTCAAATAGGGCCACAAATAGCGTCTTTGTGTACCCCAACTGAAGAGTGAACAGGCTATTGTTCGTGACAGATGTTTTATAATATCCCCTGCTCTTGTGTGTTTTATCATATCTTAGTGAGAAGCCTCTCTGTTTTCCGATTTGCTCCCATTTGCTGTGTTAATTTAACTGTTGCTGTGGTTGGCTGTTAATACAAACCCAACACTTCCTTCATCTGTTTCATGTTAAAACCCCTTCCAGTGGTTGGGACACGTAATCCCTTCCCTTCCCTGGAGTGCTTTTATTGTGAAATATCTTTGGGAAAGGTTGAGTTAACAGCAGATTAACATGAGGACAGAATGGCGAAGCAAAGTTGGAATGAATGAAAGTGAGTGAAAACAACTTTTTCTGTTAAAGAAAAGAGAGTGGCGTAAGACAGGATTCTGTTGTTGCACCGATGGGTTTCATATTGTGGAAATATAGGTTTTTTGTGGCTTCATTTGACAGGACAGCTTGAGAGTGACAGGAAATGGGATGAGAGAGAGATTGGCTACTGTTAAAGATGCTATCAAGTTAGCATAAGGTGTCGAGCAAGTGTCTATTTCGCAGATGCACGTGAGTGATCAGAACTGCTACACGTCGTTGATTGCATGATAAGTATAACAGTTAATAAGGACAAAAAAAATGTGTCCTCCATTTAAAATTATTGCTTTGAAAGGGCAGCCGGGCTACAGACGTGTTTTTTTATCTTCTTCTTCTTCTGTTTCGAAGCCTACAGGTGTCTTTATCACTCATAAGAGCTCACATTTCACTGTATTTAATCGTCATTATGCTGATGATGCCATCTTAATGTTGCAGGTTAGTGATTCTCAACGACAAGTCTGCAACCCAGTGTTGGCTACCAGGCTGCAAAGATGTGTTTCTCATGCTGTCCTCTGATTGGATACTTGAGCTTCACTGTGCAGAATGATATATACATGAAAACTTTTATTCTCGTCCATCTGCTGAAGGGGGGAAGTTAGTCTGTGCCCAACGGAAAGTCAGTCAGGGCAGTGGTTTTCAAACTTCTTCCTCTCTAAATAAAACAGGTTTGGCTACATTATATCTGAATATATGCTCATTATCATATATTTTACTGTCATGTCACTGGTCATGTTGTCATTAGTAGTGTTTTTGTCAGTGATTTGTATATTGTTTTTTTAGTAGTTTATTTGTTTTGTTCCCTTGTGCCTTGGTGTTTTAATTGTTTTGTATTGTAAAGAAACTTTTACTTGTGTGGACCCCAGGAAGAAAATGGGGATGGAACTAATAACTACAATGGCACTCAGTAGAGTGCATACCTCCGCCAAAGCCCAACAGTCCCCTTTTAATTCAATCAAGCCTAATCCAATATCGAACAAAACATGTTTAAATCCGTTAGATCCTGACTTTTATTTGGATCTGCATCAAGACTGACTTTTCACAAACTTCAAAGACTTTTTTTCAGAAAGATGAATTAATTATTCCCTGAGAAATTGACGAAAATGTGGAAAAACGCCAGATTTAGCGATATTAAAGGAAGTGAGAAAAAAACTCCTGGATCCATCTCGTTATTATTAAAAGTTAATGGGGTCTACTCTGGGTGGAGACCAATCCTCCATCCAGGTTTAATGGTAATCTGCTCAGTAGTTTTTGTGTAATCCTCCAAAAGCACACTGTTGTAAATATAACGGTCAGCCTGATAGAGTCATCAAAGACTTTTCCTACCTAAATCATTTTCATTCAACTTTCATTCATTCACTCCACAGCCCCCTCCTCCTGATCCCCCTCCTTTACTTTGCAGTGAGTTCGGAGACTTCCCGTGTCCGACACATTTACATTTTTATGAATGGGGGAGTACGATGAAAGAAAGCGGCATCAGAAAATAATCTTTACATGTTTTGAATTCATGGAGAAAACCTTTTAAAGTGGACTCTGTCTGGTCACAGTCCACCCTCCTACTCCCCCTCCCGGTCCCACGAGACCACATTTTGCCAAATTGCCAGTACCCACATTCAAAAAGCATGAGACCCCCTGTTGTGAGGTGACCGACACATCAACATGTTCGCTCACAGAGATGCTCCCTCAATCAGCTGCTTCCATGAGATCTGGGGAAAATCAGTCACAAGCCCACGCAGATGCGAGTCCTTTAGGAGGCCGTGAAAAAAGGCAGCAGTATTTATCCCACTTGTGGCTTTTTTTCAGGACCGGGAACAATGCTGTCTTTATGGTGTGGTTTTATCTCTCTCCAGGCCGCAGCCGAGAATGGTTGCTGTCTTGTGATGGCCACTGCATAAATCAGTTTTGGTGCTCTCTCTTGGCAATGTTGCCCGACAAGAGTTAAGATAAGAGAAGGATGAGGGGAGAGAGGGGAGAGAGGGGAGAGATGGGCTGAGGTCATGAAGACAGAAGTATTTTATGGAATGAGTGATCGAGGAGGAAAGATGAGGACAGAAAAGTCACAGGAAAGAGAAGCTGGCCTGGCTGTTTAACACTCTGTACATTGTGTGCTTTTAAGAACAACTCATCCCTTCCAACCACCTAAGCTCCTTTTGAATAACTTACCATAAATAGAGGTTTTTTCATTAAAAGGGGGGGGGGGGGTTCATTGCATGAGCCTGTGAATGAGGCAGAATGAGGTGTTCCTCCAGATTACAACTCCTCAACTTGGTCTTTGAGGATTAGGGGGAGTACAATGGAGTATAGAGGAGTCAGCCAGGGTGGGTGCTGTGCAGATAAGTATTCAAAGGGAATCAGCAGAGGGGCAGATGAAAACAGCATGTTTTCCTGCCCATGTATTTTCTAGAGAGCCTCTCCAAACCGAAAAGCTGAATATTACCGTCTGAATATGTGAACAGAGACGTTTAACTCGGCTAAGGAGATTACTTTTCTAAACGACGTTAAGTGGCTCAGTCAACATTCAGACATTTTTTTTTCCGCCTCAGACAAACTGTAGTGACTCAGATAATAGCTGCCGATTAACATCCAAGAAGGGAGCTGAACAAAGCGCATTTATCAGATTCATTCACAGAAAACGCGGATCATAACTCTGTGCGCATGCTTGTGTCTGTACGCACACACACACATAAACGCGGGCCTCCTTGATGCCTCGGTAACCCTTCATTACGGCTAGAAAACACAGGCAAAGCGAGGAGACAGGCCGTGCTTTGTTAAGCTGCCGAGGGAGTTAAGTGATGCTGCCGAGCGTGTGTGCTCAGTGGATTAGTCTTAACTGTCTTTGGCGTTGATGAGATTTATCATAAAGGCGTAATGTCATAACCATATCATCAACACAATGGCTCCTCAGCCATGATTAAAGGAGATTTGGTGCGTTGAGATCTTTTGAAGTCTCAGACGAGGTATGGCAAACACTGAAACATTATCCCGACGCGAGTGAGACAGAAATACACCGATTCACACGCTGTCGAAGAAAACAATAGAAAGAGAGAAAGGTATGAATGGTGACTGGGCAGGTTTTCGTGCTGCGGATTGCCCGCAAAGGAAGCCCAGGAAGGTGCATTCCCATTCACCTCTCCATCGCGTGTGTGTGTTCATTTATGTGTCTGTTTGATGTTATGTCAGAAAAAATGTGACGTACACACAGCTGTATTGACAGCAGCGTTATCGCAACAAGGAAACAACAGATCCTTTGTGAACATGTGTGTTTATGCGAGGTAGAGAGAGTTTTTTTGGCAGGCCTTCTTACCATACAGCCCCCCTCTCTAATCCTTCCCCTTCCTCTCTCCACCTATAATATGGCTGCATATCCGTTAGCCGGGCTACAGACGGGAGAGGAATCTGCAGATGCGGAGGAGAGGGCGATCAGAGGGCGCGTAATTGAAAACACACAGAGAGAGAGCACTGATTCAGAGAGCCTAGCTACCAAGGGAAGGTGCACTGTGTGTGTGCCCAAGTGTGTGTGTGTGTGTGTGTGCATAGAGAGAGAAAGCCCTGATGAACAAAGGTTTGAATTGCGAAAGAGACAAACTCACTCTGCGTGACATCTGACGAAATACTTTCATTGTTTCTCCTGCCGAAAACAAGTATCAAGTATCGCGGCCTGGAGTGCAAAAGAGACACTGTTCAGAGACCTGCCTCATTAACTCGCTCACTGCAAAAAAATATACAGTCCAACAAGTCAATTCACATGATATCCCACACATTTGCCACTGGGCTGAGATGATTCCTGCTGCTGCAAACCACCTTTCACTAATCTTCCTGATATGACTGGAATCTCATCTGTGGTCTGTCTTGTTTTGAGATGGATATGCTGAGAAAAATTCCTTGATTTTCTCTAAAAAACATGACAGAAAAAGAAAGAAAAACTGGAAATAATTATCTCCTCTGAGCTGAGTGAAAATTTTCACTTGTTTCAGAAAAAGCGAGAGAAGAACTCGAGTGCTAAAGGTGAGTATTTTCTTGTCAGCACATTCTGTACGACCCCTATTTTGTGTATTTGTTCTCCAGCGTCTTTTTAACACCAATCCACCGGCGGCAAAGAAGAGAAAGCAGCGTTTGAAGAATGTTTTATCCGTCTGAAAAGGGTAAAACAATGTAACCCTGTGCACTACTACTTGGAAGCATCCTGAGGCCTCTTGGAAAGATTTAGTGCTCAGAGAAAATGCGATTTTATACCGGGGAGAACTTGAGGTTTTTCTTTTCAACCAAGGTCTGAAAATATGCTCCCGGCATTTCAAGCCACGAGGATGAAAAGCTATCGGAGCAGGGAGCTAATTTAAATCGAAAGATCTGCGGCTATATGGGTGAATTCTATACCACCCGTATCACATTTCAAATGACTCCAGTGCTTGAGTGCAATTCAGCTTTGGGATTGTTTGATTGTTTGGGGCTGTCTGGGCTCTCAGTCATGTGGCAGTGCTCCTCGGGACACAGGCCAAACTCATAGCATATGTTGGAAGGGTATGACAGGAGTTCAGTGAGTATGTGTTTTTGAAGTGTACACACACAGACACCCACACACTGTGAAATGGCCTTTGTTTGAACGATATGTTTTTGGCAAGCATTCACACACATTCATGAATAATGAATGTGTGTGTGTTAACGTCTACACAATGACTCGCACACACACACACTCACTTTCACACAGTTTCTCTGTGTGTGTTTTACACATACCTAAGCGCACACTAAATTCGGGAAATAAACACAAACACTGAGGGTAATTTGTGCTGATTTTTTGAGCTCGCCTCTGTAACCTTCGAATAGAAAGGTCAAAGATTTTTGATAGGTTGATCGAGATTCAGATATTTGTGTTTGCGTGTGTGTCTGTGTGGGTTTCAGACACACAGCCATGTAAGGTAATTCACCCATCCTGGATGTCTGGTGTTTTTTTCTGCACATTAATATCTCAAACATCTGTGCATGTCTGGTGTTTCTGCGTTGGCAACCTCTCCAAAGTTTGCCATGGACCCTGCGACACGATCAAAAACATATTTGTGCCAACCTTATCTTAAGAGTGGCTTTTATCCGCCATGCTGACTGCTGCTCTGGTATTTTTCTGTTTCTCATTCTCTCTCTCCCTCCCTCCTTCCTCCTTCTTTTCCCTCCATCACCGGTCTCAAGGATTTCCTCTATTATTCACTTGTTTTTCCCCCCTTTTCCCCTGCTTTCCCCTCACACACTCTCACTCGCCCTTTCTTCTTCTTACACCCCGGTTCGATTCAGGATGTGCCAGTCTGGGTGGTGAGGATGGAGCGCCCCAGACCCTGGAGGGGTATTGGAGCCGTAGGAACACTGGTCTCCGCCTCTCCATGCGTCGGCATTGTGAGCGTGGGCTAATTGTTAGAGCGAGGCCTCAAAGAGAGAGGACAAAAGGTCACGATGGGTCACTTTGGCGTCCTGACATGAAAGGAGCTCCCAGTTTCAATGAGGATTAACCAAAAATTCCATTGACTGCAACACTATGGGAGCTGCCAGCATCTTATACATGTGAATTCCCCACCCATATAAAAGTGTCCTCTCTCCTCTCCTCTCCTTTCTCCTCTCTTCACCTCAAGCACACACACACATGCACGCACGCACGCACACACACATTCACACAACATTCAGGGAGTTAAATGAGTTCAGTGCCGGCAGCACTAACGGTCAAACCCTGCCCCCTGACCCGTCGGGGTGCCTTTCATTGAGTCCGTTGTGTGTGTTTGTGTGTGTGTGCGTGTTTGTTTGTGAGCGCGTGTGAGGGAATTAAAGTGTCTGTGTGGCCAAAGACAGATTAAGGGCCCCACGGCAGAGCTCATTTAGAGGTTAATGTGTCAGTGAATGAACTGAATGTGCCAAGCTCGATGGTGCTACGAGGCGAGATCCCCGGGACACCGGAACGGAGTGGAGTGGAGGCATTACACCCCTGTGCGCTCCGTCATGGAGAATGATAAACTGGGATCAAAATACAGGCTTTTGTCTCGCACCAAATGATGACACTAAGGGTGAATAATGGAGAGAATGAGTGAATGAAAAGGATGACAGAATGAAGGGGTTACTGAACCATGGCTGTGGACTCACTGACCAAGGGGGGCCCACAGGCAATGCCTTTGTGACCTTAAGGCTACGACACAATATACATTCACTCACTTCCAATCACCTCCCTTTTTCTTCACACGGTGCATGGAGGCCACCAGCAGGGAGCTGCTTGACTGGCTTGGCACCCACTTCATGTCATGGGCAGCGCTTAATAGCCACATTCCTGCCTGCAGTAAAGCTTTATGTGCCCATGTACATCCAGTGGGTCATAATGACAGGAGCAAGGTCATTATTATCCGTCCACGACATAATGCCCCAGCATGAACTTCAAACACGTTCCTCTGACTCGATGGGTCGATCATGCAGAGCCGAGCCCCATTCAGGTCCACTCCTTGAGCTCTACTGTTTATGACATGTGTTTGGTGTAAAAGAATAAGTTCTAGCACCTGATCAGAGCTGACTAATGACAAATCCTCTCATCAAAGACATAAAAGGCTGCACAGTCATCTTACTGGTTCACTGTGGGTCATATATTTCATATAAATGTGCAATGTGAATTTTTGAACCTTTGTTTTATCACAGATGAAAAATCATGCGTCAATGGTGTTATTTCAACTTGCCAAATGTAATTATTCTGAGCAATTTTGAATCATAATATCTTCTTTATCTGGTAATGAGTCATTCATACCGTACCTATTATAACTTCACATAATTTTTAACATTTGGCAGCGTTATGTAAGAGCGAGGGGAGGAACCCCAGAGGGCCACTCAAGCCTTCAGAGCAGTTGTGCTCTAAATGCCACAGATGTTAGCTTTCACTAATCTTATAACAGTAATAGATTGTAATATTCAAAATTTCCGTGAAAATCGGAATAAAATCTGGAAAAATCTTTGCTAAGACTGTTGACCTAAAGCCTCTGGGGAGCCCGGCTCACATGTGTGTCACTGATTAATACTGCAGGCTTTCCCAAAAAACGTGCGGGTCGGGGGGAAAAAAGAAAACACCAACTATCAAAAGGAAAACAAAGATTTCCCATTAAGTCGTCTCTGTCGCAGGCCAACGGTAAAAAGTTCTGGGAAATAAGCTGGTAGTCATGATTCAGTGGCCAACACCACATCAGATACAGAAGCATCCGCGGCCACTGTGATAGTCGGTTACGGTCGCACGTGGGCTATGCGTAAGCAGCCGTGATAATGAAGATGATAATGCGCTTTCATTTTCATGCCAAAAAGCTGTTGTTTACGGCATACCAGCATGCAGAGTCACAGAAAATGGGGAAATGTGTTCCCTCTGATATGGTGATGGACAGGAGTGATACTGTGCCCCCTTTGTGCACTCCCGGGCTGTGTCGGGTGCAGAGATAGGGAATGGGGCCCAGTGAATCTGTGGCACAAGGGCAAGCAGGCAGGCACAGAGGGTGAAAAGAAGGGGGCGGGCGTTTTATTTCATCTTTGAAGAGAGAGCGTGGTGATAATCATGGCTGGGCCTTTGATTACTGACATTCTTGCAGTGTAGTCTGTGCATGATGTATTATCACATACGTTCTGTGTGGTGTAGGTGGCCACAGTTACATTCCTCTGCCATTCAACGTAAGCTAGAAGAGGAGCGTTGCCCTCACGGCGCCCTCAGTGCCCCATTCATGCAACTATGCAAGACCGCTGACATATTTATTGGTGCTTTTTCCGCCGGCGTGATGCATTTCGCTGCCTTTAATGATCCTTATCGCTGTCTGTATCGCTTTATTTAATATCCTTCAATCTGTCTACACCGGTTTGTCGTTCAGTCTACCGCAGACTTTCACTGAAAATGAGACCAGATGAGCGGCTGACACAATACAGAGGCATTACTCAAAAATGTTTTGAAAGAATATTGGTCATGGATTCAAAATAACTTTTAAATGACATGAACATTTTTATTTTTTATTTTTTCAGGCAACACGTCTTATCTTACGCTGTGACATTAACGAACCCCCGACCGGAGACAGGAGCAGCTTCTCTGCAGCCTTCGCCTCGAGTCCTAAACAGCACCGAGTCTGGAGGGAAGATTTTTATCGAGCCAACACAGAGAGATAAAAGAATAAGAGTGAGCATGACTGAAGAAACACAGATTGAAAGAAAAGAACGGCAGAGACAGACACATGCACATACAGCACACACACACACACACACACACACACACACTCTCCCTCACACACACACACCGATCCCCAGAAGGACAAACAGCTTTTGTTTCTGTCATGCGAGGCTCGGAGAGGCAGAGAGAGGCTTTATTGGAAAAAGGGCTGTGGTGTTTTCCTCTCCAAAATCACCAGGGCTCATTAGAGAAGACATTTCAGAGCTGGAAAGGACCACATGACACATCACACTTCAGACAGCTGACCTATTTACGGGGTGACTTGTAGCATATCTATAAAACACATTACAGCCCCGTCATCAGGGACCAGTCCATACAATTGGGGGGAAAATATGAACTAATCATCTTCTGAGGTTACTTACGGGGAGGGGAGGAGGGGGATCATTTAGCTGTCAAAGAGAAAATAACAGGAGCACCGCTCACACACATCAAACACACTTCAAGTTCAAGTGACGCACACATTCGCACCCACTCAGACTGTGCACTGTGTGTCGTCCGAATGTTTGATACAGCCGTGCACTTTATATATATATATATGTGTGTACGAGTCTGCTAACAGTCTCCGCACCACCACAAGCTTCCAGTCCTGTGCTGATGGCTTCCATGTGTTGTGCATCAGTGGTGAGAATTACCTTTTCCATGGTAGAGGAAGGGCAACCCGACACAGTGGCATCCCCCAAAAACGTCTGCTTCTGCGAAAAGCCACCAAAGAAAAAGAAACCATAAACCATTCAGCTGGATGAGGTCATACATTTCTAGTATGGGTTACCCCAGCGGGAAACACAATATTGCTGTGGATCATACAAGTCTGTCAGCATTTCTGCCATCGCGCTAAACACCGTTACTCAGAGTTGACTCTTTCTCTTGGGTTGGCTACAAGAAAAACACTTCAAATTCCTTTTTAAACACTCTCTCATTTAAACAATACAGCTGGTCGGATTCTATTTTTTCTTATTGTCAACAAATCTACAAAAAGACTAAAACCAACAGTGTTTGTTCGTCTCTACATACTTTCCAGCTGCCCCAGCTATGCTCTCAGCTCTGTGAGCCCACTGGTTCCTACTGAACTCATAATTATTTAAAAACGGGTCATTAAAATGTATAAATAACCACCTGAAACACCTGGGCACTGTAGTTTTTAGCCAACAGGTGTAAATAGTGCCTTTGTTTGTCGTCAAATGTCAATTTTACAGATGCACAAGGTACTCTTTAGTGTCTGTGTGCTACCTGCAAAGCCTTCCTACCAGAAATCCTTTCAAATACATGGTTAACGTTGTGAAAATGTTGCAGTTTGGTTAAGTTTAGCAAAATATCGTTAGTGTTTGGCTACACGTAGGACTTAAACCCTGGGTGACGGTGCTGAGAATGATGCTACAGACAGTAAAGGGCGTCTGTATGAGATGCAGAAGAGTGAGAATGAGGCCGAGTTGAGAAGTGGGATTAACTCAACATAAACTACAGTGACTGGAGCTCTTTGGCACAGTGGTGTTGTCAAAAATATCAATATATATTGATACATATAGATTCTGAATTCTGAAGAAGAAGTGCATCATGCTGTTGTTGCGCTTCGACAACTGGTCATCTTATCAGTAGCGTTCGTTAGAAGCAGGTTATTATCGGTTAACAGTATCGTCTGAATTTGAAATGATTAATCCAAAGAGAAATAAAAACAAATGTTTCTAAAATAAATGTTTACTTCAGTCTCTCTGCTACTAGCCAAGACAGAAAAAGTCAGAGCTCGTTGTCATGTTAGAGCCTTGTTATATTTTTCTTTTAAAAAAATGGTATCGAGTATCAATATTTCTCAAGGTCAAAATTCATTGTCGGTTGTTGTCTACAGAAGCTAAACAGTAGTATCCTTTAACAGCTACTGTTGAGGTGCCCTTGAGTAATAACCTCAGCCTATATGTGCTCCAGTGGAGCAGCTCAGTGGCGGCAGTAAAACAGCAAAGTTGAATCAGTCAGGTCCCACGTGTGAATACGTGTAACCATGTAAATGTGAGGCAGGGTGTTGTCCATAAAGGGAAGGCGTGATCGCTCAACCAATCCTCAGACAAATAAAGTTTTATAATGTCATCGTTATTCAGCGCGTGAGAATATTTATCTACATACGTGCCCTCTATGTTCCCACAGCACAGAAGCAAGTACTATATGTTCCTATCTTCCCTTGTATCAGCAGTGAAACTCCATCTCTTCCTCCTGTCTCGTTCCCACCTATCCAGTTCAGTCCAGTTGTGTTTTGAAAGGGTGGTTATATTCACTGTTATTGTATGATTTCACAGAACCTCTCCTCCCAGCCTTTGAAGCGGGGAAGAGCTGACCGAAGCTGAGTGATCCCTGCTGTAAGCCCCAGTCTGGGCAAGACCTGAGTCAGTCCCACCACCAGGACTCTTCCCTCTCTCTCTCATACCCATCCACATTCTTCCTGCTCCGTGCGACTGGAACAAATTTATGTCAGCTCAACAGATTTTCGGGGCACTTTTTGAGGTGCACACAAGGTCGCCTGCCTGTTCACGTTGACCCGCGGGTATTTGTCCTGGTGGAGGCCTTTTTGAAAATAAACAAAAGGACAAGAGGCGCTTGGTCTTGGTGAAGCGGTGAGATTTCAAGGGGGCAGAGGAAAACAACCATTACCCAAGGCGTCATGGACATCAAGTGCTGAATGAGAGCTGTCCAGAGGTAGGGCTCGCTGAGTAAATAAGCAAAGTGGGGATACTATCTGCCGTGGCGTGGACATCGCTGAAAGGGGGTAATAGAAAAACATAAATAAACTTCATCTGACTCTGTACTGACCTCCTTTGTTAAAGTGCTACCACTGGGTTGGAGGTGTTGGGTTTCCCTCAGCTAGAATCTCTCTCTCTCTCTCTCTCTCTCTCTCTCTCTCTCTCTCTCTCTCAGTACTCTTTTCACACTATAATTAAAGCCTCTACTCTCATATAAAGCCTTAATGGTACAGCGAGTACTTCAGTCAGTCCTACAGTCCTTTCCCACTCGACAATGACCTGAGATAGCCAAAAAACAATAGTGCGTGTGTTTATAAGGCCGTGCAGCTGCGAGGGAATGGTGTATAAGTTCAACAATGTGCAACAGGATTGCAAAACGCCGTGTTTACTCTTCCACCCACTCGTCTTTGGCTGTTTAATTCCTATACTCTTTCGAGGATTTGGCAACGGTGCCGACGGGCCTTTCCAGCGTAACCTTGAATGGTCCGCTGACCTTCGACTGATGAGCTCCCACATGATTTAGATCTTCTAGCAGCGTAGCATGTTGAAGTACATTTCTCCTCCTTTCAACTCCCTTGTCCTTAAATTATTTACTTTTTCCCCTCCCTGTGTTTATCCAGCATCAGGGCTCACCAGAAAACTTCCCCCTTTCCCTGTGACTGATTTAAGTCTATTTATAAAAGAGTGAAATGTGAAAGAACTGCCTTTAGGGAATAGGAAACAATTAGTCTAAGGCTGTGTTTTTGTTGGTCCTAATTAACACCACACTTAATGGCCTCACAAAGGCTTATTTTCTGCAAAAGACAAAAAAGCTGTTATTCTGTCGATGCCCACATGACCTTGTAAACAAACAAAGAACTACAAAAGCTGTGGCGACCTTTCATTTCTGCCCGACAACATGCCCTGACATCAGAGCGATGACGATATTGAATGATGGTTGAATGAGGTTATTTTACCATAACCGCTCATAAGTAACAAACTCTGCCTCCCACTCGCAAAACAATTGTTGTGATTCGAGGAACTGGGGGATATCAGTGCAGGCCAATTGGCCCTGCACAAACACGCACATTTAGCACAGCAAGGAAGAGCCCTGGCCTTTGCCTCTGCTATAATGTTGTGGCTCACTGGGTCACCATGAGTTCCTAATGACCCAAACAAATACATCCTCTATCCCTGTGTGCTTCATCTGACTGCTTTTGCTTGTCATTCACTCCGTTCTCCCCCGTTGATTCGTGCCATCGCATGTGCCAGTGTTGATAGGGGATGTTTATGAGCAATTACCAACAATTAAGGTTGTCAAGCTTGCTCTATTTGCACAAGAATGTTTTTTTTAATTGTGTTAGCACCCGAGCATGAGAAGGCTTTTGTCACAAGGAGACCAGGCTGAGGTACTCAAACATTGTGAGCAGAGGAAGTTACACGTATGTAACCTGGAGTATCACAGAGTCAGTGTGTGTGTTCAACACATACAGAGACAATATGATGATTTTAAATATAATGTATGTATATATATATATATATATATATATATATATATATATATATATATATATATATATATATATATACATATATATATAAAATTGGATTTTTTTATCATTTAAAGTTGAATATTTTAGTATTTATTTAATTAGAGACTGGACATTTTACTGTAAATCATCTGTTAATCGAGTAACACCAGTTGGTTTAGTCATTAACAGGAAAGACATTTCCAGTATCAGTGTTCTGGGCCGTCAGAGCTCCCGTCTCCCCCTCAGATGTCATATTGCAGCTTGTCTTGGCCAGTTACTATGGCCAGTTACTGTAACTGATAATGAAAACATCATAATTCAGGCCAAGAATTTACTACAAATTCCTCCTACGATCTGAAAAAATGACACAGCGTGAAGTTTTTATATGAAAACTCTGACCTACAGTCTGTTTATATTTGGTTTAGATTAATTTATTTGGATGATGTGGAGACGGAGGTTCACACACAGCTATCCATTATTAGTTATTTCCATTGTGGCCCTTGATGTAAATATGTAGATATATGTGTTTGTGTGCACATGTATCGAATCAACACAATCAACATCATCATCAATAAATCCACAACATTTTCTTTGACTGAATGAGACCTGACGTCTCAGAGAGGAGGTCAGGGTAGGTCGGGTGGATGGAAGGTGGACGAGGTCAAGGACGCTCCAGGGTTTGCATCCGGTCTGTCGTTGGGGTTAGGCAACAAAAGCAATTTGGTGAGTGCTAAGATGAGATATTTTTTGTGCAAAAATCAGGAAATACATTTAATCTTCAGGATTTCTGTACATGGACACTGCTTTTCCAAATTAAACACATGCTGAGTGTCATGAAACAAAAGAAGATTTGTGTCCATGAATCATAGAGATAAAATTTTGTCACTCAGGATCAAATGCCGTCTGAATGTTTTACTACAGTAACAGTAACAACTGCCTGGTTAAGATATTTTAAGTTTCTGCAAAATTCTACAAATACCTGAAGATTACTGGTTCAGGATATATGAGATATTTGATGCCAAAGCACTCAGTTACATCTTGATGAGCAAGTAACTTTAAAACACCCATAACCGCTGTGTTGTCAGCACTGTTGGCAAATCATGAAGCGACAATGTCATAAAAAACTATTATAAATTACTGATATGCAATGTGTTATCTTGGCTTTGTCAATTGTGATCTACCTCTCACTCTTCTCTCCCTGTTTCTTCTTTGTATTGGAATAAAATCAGGTTTTTCTGCTCGCTGGTCGTCCAAACGCTGCTGCTGCTGCTGCTATTTCAGAGGAGCGAAAGCCAAGTGAAGCAACTCACTCTGGGCCCACACACAATCCCTCGCATGCACACACACACACTCAGACCTGCTCTTAAATATATAGATAACCTGTCATACGTCGACACCGACTTGGCCACACACATGCTCGCAGGAACCCACTCACCTTAACTGGCAGGACTGCGAGTTCCCCCTCCAGAGCACGCACATTGTTGGCTGGTGGAGGAGCTGAAGGAGTAAGGGCAGACGTGCTCTGGCCCCATCTCCAGTCTCCTTCAATATTTCATAAGGAACCTTTCTCCTGTCCCCTGGAGCCCCGCGGCCCTTCCCCTGCATGCAGCTTCAATTCTTTATTCCTCCACTGCAAACGGCTGTCACTCGTCTCCTGACAGGAAATAAAGGAACTTCCAAAAACGCTTTTGCATACTTTTACTAAACTATTTGCCCTGATCATTCATTTCCTCCCGGGCTTCCCGCAGCGCTTGGTGCCGCCGTGGGAGTCAGATAAACTGGTCAGATTCATTGTTTGGCCCTTCTAGCGATGTAGTCGGTAAACATGTGAACGGTGAGCCTGGTGGCTTCATGCAGGATTCATGTCATTCCAGGTTAACGGGTGAAATTGTTTGAAAATTTGATTTCGTGCACAGAGGCCTCTGTCGAGAGCAGTTATGCCATCCGATTGCACCGTATACGTGTTTATTTGGCTCACCATATTCAGGTAGGATGAAGGACTGAATGTGCAATATAATTCAAACTGTATTTTATATTTGTGTAAACACGGCCTCTAAGCCAAAGCTGTACATCTGTGAAAAGCAGTAAAAGTGTGGAGAGGCTGTGGGACAAACTAGCGTACGAATAACACGCCAAGTCATCCCGCAAAGTATCAACGCAACATTATATGTGTGAATTTTCACACGGCGGCCATTTTCCTCTGTCTTCATGCTCAGGGTGGGACGCTTAAATTGCGGAGTTGTAGGTTGAAAGCTGTATAAACATAAAGAAACGTAGGGAATAGCCGCTTCCTGATTGATCAGTGACTAAAAAGACAACGGATAGTGAAAATCTGGAGGGACATCGGGCTATAACTGAAAGTAAAACAACATATTTGATGATCTGTTAGCTAGCGTGAGCATTCAACCACGTCCAAGCTAACGTTGTTGTTTGATTACATTAATGGGTTTTACTTTCAGGCTTAAAAAAATGCATCCAAGTTTCATATTACATGACAGTAATAGGAGGAGATTGAATGCTAACGTTAGCTTTTATCTAGAAGTTATTGGGTTATCAAATAAAAATCCATTGTCTTCTCAGTTGCTGATCAGTCAGGAGGTGATGAAATGATATTCAGATCAGATTCACTACATTTATTCGACTTGCAACCTGGAACACAGCAGTGTAACATTTTGTGCATTTGAGCGTGACACCAGAGGAAAATAGCCACGTTAAACGGTCCGTAAAGAGCAAGAAAGTCCTCACATGGAGGAAGTTCTGGTGAATGGACAGTGTTCATGTTCAGGGTGAAAACCAAAAGTCAACAATGACTTACGGTACGTATTTTACTCGTCACATACCGTGACCTATTTACACACAATCCCACAAGATCACGTTGGAATAACACCCAGACAGTTCCTCGCAGTCACTCAGTAAAAGCAGCTCACACTATGCTGGGAAATATGAACAAACTTATAAAAAAAACACACTCAACACAGATGGGAAAACCTACCAGGAAAAAAGTCAGGGTCCCGCCAGAATACACCCACAAAGTATAGTGTCTCTCTTTGTTGTGGTAATTTATGAGTTTTCCCTCTTTTCTGTGATGATGTCAAACAGCTCCATCTTAAAAAGTGTCCAGAATTGCGTCCCGTCTACAGCTGATGTTGACGCAGGAGAAGCCACCGATGATGAAGAAGTTAAAGGCAATATGGTTCTCCACTCGGGCCATTCTGAGAATCATTCCTCTATAAAGACAATGATTTGTTTATGGCTTAACGAAGTTTTAAAAACTTTATTGTCCACTAAAGCAGGCAATAATAAGAACGTGTCTTTTGCTGGGACATGGCCGGTATTAAAAAAGCACATTTACTGCTTTCTTAACCTTTAACTTTGTTTTCTTTGGTCCCAGAAACTGACTAGACAGGGATGGCTGTTAACACCATATCCAGGTTTCAAAGTGTTCTCATAAAATCGGCCGATGCTGCCGTTTGCTTGAGTTGTTCGTTATAATCTATTGGTTTAAACACAACTGTCGTCTGGTGTTTAGAAAATCTTTAACATTTTAGTCAGACATAAACATACAAAGATAAAAAGTAAGATATTGAAACTCAAAGGAAAGAATCTATAAAGAAACTAAATTGCTGAATCATGGTTACCTTTAATATCCGTGTGTGTGTGTGTGTGTGTGTGTGTGTGTAACAGATAGCCGTGTGCACTCAAGCGAGCAGCCATGTGCTCCAAGAAACGTCCACGGCGATGTTAAAAGTGAAACTGTGCACTTGCCTTACAGGGAGCAGAGTGACTCAGCACTTTGTCCTCTCAGCTGGAAGGTTCTGGGTTTGAAGCCCCGACTGTTTCTGCGCGGAGGGTCGGTCCGCTTCGATTTTCTTTTTCCCACCCTCTAGACTAAAAAGACACGCAGATCAGGCGGACTGAAGAGTGTGTAGTTTGAGTGAGAATGCGAGTTAGACCTGGCAGTCTGGTTACCAAATACATGGTAATGGCTCCAGCATGGCTGTGATAATTCCTCCCACTGAAGGGAAGCCACTTATCACACATTCTGTGAAATAGAAGTTGTTTTATTTACTGACAGAGAGGCGAGAAAGCACTATATTTATGATGTACTTGACAAACATCTAATGGGTCGAAAATTGCTGTATGGTTTTGGCAGCAGACGGAAAGATCATGACATCCGGGTTGAAGTGAAATGTCAGCAGACATAATTCACTTGATGCATAAACAGCCTCCACTGGCCTCTGTCTAATTATTCAAATGATTTTTACAAGCCTTCATCGGTATGTTTGTGTTTCTGACAGCTCCCTCTGTTTTGTGACAGGAGCGCAGCTTTTAATTATGCGTGTCGGGCAGATTTACAGTAATACTTATTTTAGTTAAAACTGCACAATGAGA
This sequence comes from Pagrus major, assembly GCF_040436345.1. Lineage (NCBI taxonomy): Eukaryota > Metazoa > Chordata > Actinopteri > Spariformes > Sparidae > Pagrus > Pagrus major. The sequence goes on from NC_133222.1 coordinate 4,403,502, forward strand.
TTTTTTGACCACTAGAGAGCAGGAAGACGTCGAAACAAACAAACAAAGCTTATCAGGTTTTTACGGCTTACTGGTTAGCTGAGTCCTGTAGCCACCTTATCAATACAATCAATATTTATCCATCCTGAAGCTCCAGTTTGGATTCAACCACCTCCTCAGATAAATGTGGCAGCTGTGTCATTTTGTTTGTTTACTAAATGTCAAAATGTGCGTGTTTTTAGCCCACAGAATACATCCCGCCTGGTGTAATTACTCCATTTAATCCGGCCCGGCTTTCCCGCCTTCGACGCTGTATCCAGTTTCTCCCTTGATACTAACTCACATGTGCCTGAACTCAACCAATCAGAAGCAAGAAAGGGCTGGAAGGAGGTTCAGCTCATTATTAAATATTTACAAAATTAACTCAAATATATGACATAATTACAAACCCAGTGAACTGTACTGAATGTTTTCTTTGTAAGACGGATCTTTCCGCTTACGTCTTTTGCACAAAACATAACGCACATCTTCAGGAAATGCTATCAGATGGAGTCTGTCTGCGTATTTGTCATCATTATGTATTTCTCCGGCCTGTCTCCTCGGGGGCTTCCTCTCCTTTGAGGCAGACTTGGGGGGGGGATGAGACACAGATACGCCGCCCCGTAGAGGACCTGATCACAGAGATGATGGAATGAGACAATCAAAAGATAAGAGAATAAAACAGATGAAGAGATGAAAGGAGGTAATCGCTGACTCACCAGCTGAATCGCTCATTAGATCAGACCACAGTTTCAGAAACGCCCCAGCGTTATGAGAAGAACCGCGTGGTGTATGTGTTTCCCATCCAACTTTTTCTCTCTGCATTTGGCGCCACTCATTTGATACGTCCCTTGCACTCTCGGTGACCAACGCATTTCCACGAGCTTCACACGGGCCAAGTGACAGTAAAAGAGGCACACTTGCGGCTACCGGAGCATTCTGTGACGTAGGGAGGCATTAATTATGCTGTCACTGTCTTGTCAGTCATCCGGCTCGCCTCGACGAGCTCCTGACACTCCGAGCTCTGTCTTACTCAATGTGGGCAACAAGCCTAATTGTTTTAAGTCAGCGTCTGTGGTTACAATCTATCTGGAATTTGAACTTACAGAGTGACAGGGTCGCAAGATAAGATGTAGTGCGCTTGTAAATAACAAATACCATTGGTCTCAAAATGAGGGATGAGGTGACTGGTGACTGTGCGGCCAAAGGAGGGGGGAAGCGATGGTTCAACGTCAGGCCCCGCTCCGCTCTGGAGTAAACCTTCGTCTGCTCTGTTGCGGGGAACATGAGTCCACTTCTGCTGAGACAGGCCAGATTCACAGAAATTCTCACAGGGCGAAGGGGATGGGTAAGTGAAAAAGCAAGCAGGGAGGGAGAATAAAACTGCAGGCATAGAAAGGATAAAGACGTTTTAGGGGAGAGGGATTGATTTCATAAACCCTTTACCCCCTACCCCGACCCCGTGCAACCCTTCAAGGTTAGCTCTGTCCATCTGGCATGCCGACTATATAGGCCAGAAGGAAGGAAACGGCAGGGGAAGGAGGATGAGAGCGAGATACCTTTCCCCGCTCAGCTATTATTCTTTGTTAACCAGTTTTTAGCACTGCTCAGCCTCTCCGGTGGTTTTCATTAAGAAAGGAATCACCTTGGTTTTGCCAGGACCCCTAATCAAAACCAGACGCGTTGGAGTTTTTAATTGAAGCAAGCTGGACCTCCACGTTGTACACAACTGGCTTAATGTGACAACTTATCCCATCACTACAACAGTGTTTCCCAACGGGCCAGGGAGAAAAACATCCCCTCATTGAGGGAAATCTAGGGGGTTTGTTAATATCCCTTCTGATTTCAGAGGGCTGTTATTGTTGAAACAACTCCAGACTGCTATTTACTACCACATCAGCCCTCTCCTCCTGCGTTACATTACTCGCATCGTGTTTTTTAGCCTCGTCTCTTCCTCCTCGGTTAATGTTATGACCATTAGTACAGCACCGTGGCGGCATGTGTCTGGTTCTGGCTGTTTTTTGAAGCCGAGCGGAGCTTGGCAGTGGGAGAGCGAGGAACACATTGTGTGACTGTGTGTCCAGTGCTAGCCAGCTCTCTGGGCAGGGGAGCTTGCTTTTAGCTGAAAGAAAACAAGAGTCTGAATGAAAACGACAAGCTCAGAGCTGAGGATGTTTTTTTAGCTACAGCCAAAGCACCAGTTCCAGTTCTTGCTGTAACCCTGCCATAAAGATAGTGTTTCATTGAGCTTTCAGTCTTTATATAACCAAGGCCACTACTGAGGTTTTTTCTTGCTCTCTCTTTCTCTCACATGTTGACAGTTCAGCTGAACCAAAAAATTGCAAAGGGGACAGATAATCTACCTGCTTCCTTCTCTCTCCCTGCCCCCTTTCTCCTAATCTCCAGAGAGTGTTTGGATTACTTTGAAAAACAATATTAATAATTTGGAAATGTGGCTCCTCCGGCTCCTGCTGTGTGCTTTTCTTTCTTTGCTCATTTCCTTCTCAAAGCTCCCTTGATGTGGGGCTTGTTGTGCTGTTTTCAGAGGAGTGTGAGACCTCTGTGAGTTATTACCCCGGCCCCTCACCATACACCCTCTCTAACCTCGGAGAATGACACACACCGATGACTAAATACACCTGGCTCTCACGTTGAATTATGTTTCAGCGCCGGGTCAAGGTTGACGCTAAACCTCCCACACGAAACGGTCCAACTATCTTTGAGTGATATAGAGATGTAACGGGGAAAAAAAGCTAAATGAAGTTGGTTGGATATGTAAATTCCGGCGGGCGAGCGTATGTGTGCCGAATGTGCGCAAATTAACGTAAGGAACATGTCAGCGGGCCACAAATCGTTTCCCACCCAGGCAGATTTACACGGGGCAAGTCGATGAACTGTCTAGCTTTCAGAAACCAAAGTCACCAAAGCCATGACCACAGGAATGAGCAGTATCCTCTGAGGCACGGAGATAAGAGGGAGGAAGTGAGAGAGACGCTGCATATGAACAGTAAGCCCTCCATATCAATCAGAACTCAGTGTAATTATTGATCATGAATCAAAGAGGCAGCTCTCAGTGTCATCAAATAGCTTTCATCTGTTTGCCATTGATGTGTAGAGTTCAGTTTCTCCTCCCATCCATCACCCCTTGATGTCTTCACTCCCTCTAGAACATATCAATCTACGCTAGAGATGATTTGTTTTGTTTTTGATAGCTAGACAACTATTGACTGGTAACTAACCAGATCATTTTCAAGAAAAACAAACACAAAATGCTGTGAAATACACAAGGTGGGAGGTGGGGTGTGTGATATGTATCCAGGGGACACGCACAGGGGAGTTACCTGCTACAATGTAAGCGTGGATGTGGGTTAACACACACCACACCGCTCAGCTTCTCGGCGAGGTTGTCTCTGAGTGAGGAGCTCACTTTTTCTGCATCTCCCAGTCAACACCGACGAAGTGACAGTGAGCTAGTTATGATCTCGCTTTAGTTTGTGAGAGCCCTCCAGATGTCAGTGTTTAGAGCAAGCCCCCAGGAACAGCGCCAGGCTGTAAAGTCAACTTTCTTAGTTGGCCAAACTGTGTAATCACAACGTCACATGATGCACTGGGGCCCAAAACACTTATATTGTGAAAGAACCACTGGAAACACTTTTTTTAGTGTCACATCCCCCGCAAAATTACTTATTTCACCATCATAATTTGAGTCGGTTGCGATAACATTTGGAAAGAGCCTCAAGATGAAATATCTCTATTCAAGTTAGCCAGTCGCTAAACCGGAAGTTGGCTGTCTTGTCTTTATGGGCCCTGCAACGTGAGCGAACCGGGTCATTTTCTACCTGGGAAGTTGAGCTAGTTTGGCTTCATGCGCCACCGAGCGGCTATCATAGGAATGATAGATAGAGTTAGTTTTGTATGTTTTACAGCATACTGCTAGTAATAGCACCAAATCCAGGAGCTGTAGGCGATTTGTCAATTTTTAGCATGGTGGATGCACCTGTGCAGGGATAGCAGGTTGACAAGGGGGATGCATTTTGGTCATTTTGCTAACACCTCAGACTGTGAGGTGGTGAAGCTGTTAGCGGAGTGTGTGTGTGTGTTTGCTAGCTAACCTATAGACTGACATGCTCGGCTGATCCAAATACTCTTGGTTACCTTTTTATGCCCACTACCTCTCAGTTACTCTCCTCTGTTCCCTCCCTGTGTGCTGCAGTGCAGCTGTGTGTGAGTGATGGAGGGAGAGGTGGAAGGATGGAGGGAGGCCCAGAGGAGGAGCGGCTCTGATTATTAGTAAGACAGAGAGAGAACTAAGGGCTTCAATATGTCTCATAGCATTTCAAGTGGGACGGAGTGAGTCTGAGAAGCCAATTTAGTCAGCCACAAGGAGAGAGTGTTTGCATTTACAGATTGTTATTCTAACCCCCCACGCTCACGAGCATCCCAAGAAACCTTCCTCGCTCTCCTTTGTACACACTCATCCCTCGTTCCTCGCCTCGATTTTCTTTCCCTGAACAGGTCAGCTGCTGTGTGTACGACCAGAAACGAGGACGTTAAGTTCATGATTCATCCAGAGAACTTCTCTGGAAGCCGCACATGTGGGGAAATATTTAATAATACCTTCATGTTTTATGATGATTAGCATAGCATGCAAGTAGATGATCCTTCAAGGCTAGAGGTATTTAAGTAGTCAAAGCAGCTGAAATATTGCAAACTCTCACTCAATGAGTCATTCGAAACAGGCGAATACTCCACATGCTTGTACCACACACACAGTCTCGTAGCCTCTGGTCCACCAGATGACAACAGACACTTTCTCCTGAGTGTGTGTGTGTGTGTGTGTGTGTGTGTGTGCGTGCGTTTGGCTTCAAAACATCCTTTCGCTGGTTTCTTTGGGGATGGGAGGGGAGGAAGATGACACAGACAGTGATGAGAGGAGAGGAGGGGTCCCCGCCATAACTCCCCGACATCATCCGGCAGTCTGCTCCAACGCGGCACCGTGGGACCTCTCCGCGCCAAAGACGAGATTTCAGCGCCAAAACGAGAGCGGGACTGCACCCACGGTGATAAGTGCATAATGGACACGAGCAGTTTGATGTGCATCCAGACTCATCTGCGGTCTTGTGAGATTTTGATCAAAACAGGGAGTGGTGGAGGAGAGTTGTTGATGGCCGTGGCCTTCCCTGTGAAGCGGATAGACTCAAAACAAATAAATCCTAATATAATCCTAGTTGTGGTTAGACACAGCATGAGGAGACTTTTGATCTACCCCTGAAATAAAACACTACCGTACATCTGCCTCAGCGAATGATCAAACCCCTCGAATTTTGACCAAATGCCAAAAATAATCATGCTGACCGCAAAAACGCCTTGTCAGTTTTTGGATCTCGGGCTATCCATAGTGGAAAAAAGCAGTCGGGACAGCATGCAGATGAACAACCTCTCGTGACATGAAACACCCGCTTAAATGTAGTGAATATGTCTTGTTAGCCTAGATTCCTTCTGCGGCTAGAGAGACCCTTGCTAACTCGGAGCTGTTAAAACAAACAGGGAGGTCCCTGAGCACAGCGCTTTGGACAAAGGTTAAAGCAATATCCCCCAGCACTATTCATTTCGGAGAATCCATCCCACTCATGGCTTTGATCCTCTCTCTCACTCTCTGCCCCTCTTTCTCTCTTTCTTACCCCGAGCTGGTGAGGAGGTGGATGAGCGATGGGAAGCAAGAGTTCAATAGCGAATTCCTTGAAAACATCATCTCACCCGACGGCCATCGGCGCCCGTGCGGCACCACGGGATCTTCCAGTGCCGAGAAAAAGCCCGGGGCCGTACCCACAATGATAAGTGCAGAATAGGCGTGAACGGTTTGATCTGCACCCTTGATTTCGAGGGTGTATGCATGTGTGTGTGTGTGTGTGAGTGTGTGTGAGTGTGTGTGAAGTTCAGCTGCTGAAGGCCCCAGAGGAAAGCCTATCCCTCAGGCTGTTTACCTCCACCAGAGCTGTTTACTTGACCCCTGATGATTTAGATGCATAACCAAATAAAAACAGCCAGGGAAGTTCAAACAGCCAGTGACGCATAAAGGGTGCACGAGGTGGGACAGCACTGTGTTCGATGATGGCTCACAGCTGGACCTCCCCACGTCACCTACAGCATTAGAGATGAACTAAGTCGACCAGCTACTCGTGATCTTACATCAAGCCCCTGTTTTCGAAACACTTGAGAACCACTTGAGCCATTTGTAAATCTTCTATAAATCTAAAAAAACCACATAATTCTTCACGTGTTTCATGGAAGCCTGCGGGTGCCGGCCAGAAAGTTAATTTCATTGAAGTTCAACGCTCATGGGAGCCGACCGTGATTCATAAATTTGCCCTTTTTGTAAACCAGCACAATCTTCCCGTATGTGTGTACATATAATCGTGTATACCAACCCCTGGGGTGGATTTAATCATATTTCAACATTGTGAACATTTGGCCATTTGTACAATGTTGTTTATGTTTTGACAGGAGGAGCATTGTTGTGTAGCAACGGATCCATTTACATAATTTCTCGATGTTGTAAGCACTTACATAATGCCCCCATTCATTTGGATTGAATTGCAGCTCCCTTCAAGGCCCCTGGACCTGCAGACTACAGGACGCACACCCATATGCTTGACTCAGGTCTGTGGGCTCGTACAGTTTCTCACACATTAACATGTGAACACTTCGTTCTGCAGTGCAGTGAGGTGCAATGTTTTTATTTTGAGGAAATGGCTGCTGAGGAGAAGAAAAGACAGAAGTATACAGAAGAGATTTTTAAATGCTGAAGAGAAGATAGAGGAATTTACAGATTTTACAACTGAGATTCCCAAAATATTGGGAAGCTGTGTGTTATTTAAATATAAACAGAATAAAAATGATCATTTGCAGATGAAGTTTTGATAATATCCTTGTGAACCTCATCCCATCCTTGCTGGTGAACGACTGACCCCTTGTTTCCACCGGACACGTCTCTGTTACCTGGTGTGTCCGACACTGTTTTGTTTTGTCCTCCACGCGACTTCATATCCCACTGAGATCGTTCCTGAAGCAGAGCGTCAGGCCTGATGTTGCTGATTTGCTTAGATCGTGATTATTTCATCATTTCTCCTTCACTTTACGTGCTTCTACTGTGGCTGAGTAGGTTATGAAGTTAAATTGTTTTGTTATTTGTCCGTTTTAAGTATGTTTTTTGTTACTATTCCCGCTTATCATTGTGCTGTAGATCCCGAGTCAGACAATGGAACGGCATAATACATTGGGTCAAATTTCAAAATAAAACACTGTGTACTGACTTCATTTCTGGCTCAATCTGCTCTGTGCAGAATGACGCAGCTGCGGTCCGTTTCCGTCAAAAATAGACTCAGAACGGGACGCTGCTGAAGCACGCCGTGGCACAGGTGGTGGAAACACAAGCATTGCCAAAATGCCCACGATCAGCTCTGTCACGGCTAAGACGGGCCCGGTGGAATCTGGGGGTCAGCCTTTCAAAGTTTCCAAAAGGGAGTCCAAAGTTGATGTGCCATCAAACGTGGCATATCACGTTCACATTAATAGCCACCTGTCACAGCAGGCGGAGGGGAAGGTGGTTCGGCTTAATTACAAGCCAACAAAGCTGCCAAACAGGCAAAGCATATCGTGTCACACCACTGGATACTGGTGGCGACTAAACCAGGTGTTTTCTAAGGAGACCTGCGAGCATTGCCGGCGGTTTAATGGCAACAATAACTGCCTTGGATACATTTCCAGTGGTGGACAACCAAAACCAGCTATGTTTCACGGGAAGTCAGACCATCTCCATCTGCGAGCGTACAGACCAGAACAGACATTTTAAGCCGAACCGTGATGCTTTCCAAACCCTAATTAAGTGGTTTTTGTGCCTACACATAAACAGAGCATAAGCACAGCGATGTGACGAAGCAGAAACAGAAAATTCGACCTAAACAAAAGTTGCAACGTAAAGAATCGTCCAGTTTTAACATATAAGTGGTTTTTCAAAAACATGATGCTAACATTTATTCTGGCGACTGGGTTGCAACTTTCCCAGTATTTTGTTTGTCCCAACTTGTTTGTAGCATGTTGCTGGCGTCAGAATAAACACGTTGATGAGATAAAACATTAAATATTTTTGTGTATGTAAAAATAAATAGCAAATTCTGTTTAATTGATGTTCTACACAGCATCCCAACTTTTTTGGAATCAGGGTTGTGTATTTTAAAAATCTCTCTAACTCATTTTTCAGTAAAATTATCATTAGAAATGGACATAAATTCAAATTCCAAAGTGTCTGATAAGTGTGTACACAACCTCATGTTATGATCACGTGATGTACAGTACTGTGGACTCAACTTAGCCGAGGGAGTGTATGCCAACACGTAATTTAGTTGCGGTGTCCATACGGCATCAAGGGAAAACATGTCAGAGGGTATAGTTTAGGGTGATGTCATCCCCATTCAAGCTGTATATACAGTGCACAGATCACTCATATACATTTGACCACACACCCACACATACCCGGTCATGTTGGAGTGCAAATCCTTTTTGAGCCGCATGCAGATTTACATTGATGTAAACATACAAACACACACAAAAGCAGACATCTTAAGCAGGATTTGTACTTCTAAACTCTCCGGTAAGCTGTTAATGAGTCTCAGCTTTGAACTGATTTGTGGTCAGTGCAGGATTTTTGCTATACGCAGTAGCAACACTAGGGGGAGAAGATGCCGCTGGATAATCTTTTCGCAGATTTGAAGCGTTGGCAGTGAAGGCAGCTCCTAAAAAACATTTCAGCTTCAACAAAGCCATGTGAAATATGTGTTTATTAGTCTGTCTCGGTTGCGAAGCTGTTTGCTACACGTGGCATTTTGTTTACACGCCGCGCAGAGCCATCGATTGAGGTCGTCCATGATTGGCCGTCGGTGTTTTCGTGTGCCAAATTGAAATGGAGTGGAAACCACACCCACTGTGCCCTGTGATAGAGAGCAACAGTGGGAAGAGTGGGTTTGCTCTGGAAATTCCACTGAATCACAAAATACAAATTTGCCTCGCCACCGAAAAAGAGACAATTACTGAGCAATGGATTCTGTATTTACTTGAGGTGATGATAATTAAATGTTTCCCTGCACTTTGAGAGCAAAGATCAAGGTGAGGACAGGTTTTGGAAATGGAAATGGAACCACTCAAAATATGACACGAGTGAGCTCTTGTTCAACGTGCCTCACATTCACAATAAACAACCTCCACCAGCACTACAAACATCGTGGCCGACATGCAAAAGCAGCCTGACTCGACCCAATCACACGTTTTTCCACATCATACCCCTGCAGCCTTCTAAATGAAGTTATATTTTTAAGGAGGTGTACTACATCAGCTCCAGCAGCACGCATAGCCTCTGCAACAACCCCTGACACAGATGTACAAATCCAGCTTTACACTCATCCGCTGTTTCTCTCCCAGTAACAGGCCCGGGCTGTGGTGAGCCGCTCGAAATAGAAGAAGGAAAAGACAAGAAACAAGGAAGAAGAGGAATAAGACGAGGAGGAGATGACAAACACTGTAGTTACAGATGCATTTACCAGCCCAAGGTAGCTCTGCTTCACTCTGATAGTAACCCACCATCAAAAATTATCAGCCAACCGTAGCAGGTGGCTAAATTTGGACGTGCGTGCGGTGGACAGTGACACATTGAGAAACCATCTTCAGGGAGACGTCAGGTGGAGGAGACGAGCAGCGAACATCATGAATATGAAGCCTCATAATCCCCGACCTCACAGAAAAACACTCGCACACATGGTAGGTGATGAAAATGATGTGAAAATTGAAATATGGTCCACGCTCGGCTGTTTCTAATGTGGTGATTGAAACATGAGCAGGGTGGACGAGCCACTAAAATGGTTCTGAGCTTTAAGTGCGTCGAGCTCTGTTCCATGACTGACCTTACAGCTGAGTCCTGTGTAAAATGTGTCTGACATCACTCGCCGAGGCTTTTCCATCTCACAATCTGAGCACTGTTTTATTTGGAGAATGTGATAGTCTCGCACTCTATTTTACTTCCACACACTCACTCTTTTATACCATAATGTGCAATCACACAAACACGCGCGCCCTCGCGCACGCACTCACACATGGCGAGTGCTCTCAGACAGGGCGAGTGAGTGATATTCCTGGTGTGGTTGAAGGGTGGAGTGGGAAACAGTGGACCAAACCTGGTTTAAAGTTAGAATCATGTTGCCATATGAAAATGATCTCATTTCTAAATTGAGGGAAACCCTGATGGATACTTTGGAACACAATACAGTGGCAGCAGGGCACCCCAGCGTCTCTGTCATGCGTGATAATAATCTCATAACACTGAGTGATATGATTTTTACAAAGACTTGGCACAGAGGGGATGCCACATGATGTCAGCTGGTCGCTTTCTGGTGCCTGTGAGTCCGCTAAGCGCATGACGTTGATGGATCTGAGCGAGGATTTAATTGCGGGGCTCCTATCAGAAAACATATATGTCCTACGACGTCGCAGTATAGATGTCTCCTGGCTGTTTTTACTCAGACTATATGATGAAGGAAGGAACATCTTTGTAATGGCTGTCATGGAATAAACCAAGAGTAATCAAGCAGATTACTTGGCTCTATATCGTCTGGGCCTTGCCAGCGGTGCGGCTTTTGTGCTGGTAAATATTTGCTGTGAGTTGAGTAGCATGGCATCGGCACATCACAGGGACATTCTGTGTTTCCCAAACATTAGGCCAGTGACGTCAGGGGGCCCTAATGATGTTTAACAAGCCCACCCAGTCCAGCATCACCCCATAAACAACCCTGATATACCCTTAGTCCCCTGTCCAACTACTTTGGAGCACAATAGAACCCAACACCCACTTAACCTGGCCGTCCTCCACGTTACTTTAAGGTAACAAAAACAGACACTCAGCTCCGCGCAACCTTTCGTAACCTCGTTCTGACGTTTACCACCTTCACCAGGTTGCAGGGCGAGGGGTCTGTTCAGTGTTGGCCTACTGAGGGATGTGGCTCAGCTGTTTTGATGTGGGGGAAACCCTGTTTGATAATTACAAAAGAAGAAGAAGAAGAAGAAGAAGAAGAAGGAGAAAAAAACAACGGACTGACTGGAAAACCCATAACATCACCACTCCAAAAGTGAGAAAAAAGAGAGCGCGGACACACCTTCGAGAAAAAGAGCCGAGCGGAGGAAGAGGAGGAGGAGGAGGAGGAGGAGGATGGAAAAGTGACAGTAAAAAGTCATAATTTGTGACTGATTAGCAACCGTTTCCAATTAGAACAGCAGAGGACAGGAAAACCAGAGGGAGGGAGGGACGGGGTCGGTGGGGTTCATTTCCATCCGGCAAGCCTCAAAAACACACACACACACACACACACACACACACACACACACACACACACACAAACAAGAGCTCGCATGGAGCAGAGTTTTCCAGCAGGAGCCCAATTTGTGTTTGGGCTCACTTACACTATTATATTGGTCCAGTATGATCTCAGCTCAGACTGAGGCTAAATGTCTGTGTCTGTCTGTTTGTAGGTGGGATTTGGTGTTTGTGTGTGTGCCTGCATTTACGTGCATGTGTGCGAGCATGCATGCAAAAAAGAAAAAACGCGGATGTGTGATAACCCCGTGTTTGCATGTGCGGTGGCGGGCATGCATATCTGCGAGCGCACGCGTGTCTGTGTGTGTGTGTGTGTGTTATGTGTGTGTGTGTTTGTGTGCGAGTGCGTGGGGCTGCCAGCGTGTCTGACAGGAGAGCAGAGGTCATGCTAAGGTTGGGATGAAGTCAGAATGTAATTATGCTTCAATGAACCAAAGGGGAAGTAATAAAGACCAGCTGCATGTTGTGTGACTCTTAAAGTTCCACTTAAAGCAAGCTGCACATTCTCCGTGCTCTCCCGCGCTGTGCTGAGAAGGGGAATACGCGGTATGTTAATGCTCCTGCCTCGAAAAAGGGATCCAAGGAGAGTTTAGAAAAATACACACACACACACACACACACACACACACAGAGAGAGAGAGAGAGAGACATTATTAAAAAGCACAGTGTCAGCAGCAAATAAAGAGATAATAAAAATGGGCAAAATATTTCCTCTCACATTCTAATGGGGCGGGGTTGCCAAGGTGACCTGGCGTGCAGCCAGGGACGGAGATGGTCACTGAGTGCATATATGGGAGGAAAAAAGGGGGTAGGAAAGGGAGGGCGACACACCAGGTGGTTTTACTCGGGTGATCCAGTCTCGACTGCCTGCGTCAAAAAAAGAAGGGAAAGGGAAGAAAAAACATCGACTGGCCCGTCAAAAACAAGAGGGAAAAGAGGGAGAACTTTATCTTCCCCTGAACGAGCCTCCCTCTTTTCTCTCTCCTTCCTGTGATTTTTCCCTCTCTTTTTCTTCTCTCCCTCTCTGTTTCACTTATATCCTAAATCGTTCTCATTCTCTCTCTCTCTCTTTTTCTCCCCTCTCATCATCCTCTCCCCATCTGTCTCACTCAGACATGTTTTCCAGGGCCTGCCATCCTTAGATACCGTATCCACCAACAGTAGCCCGCCAGTGCCGAGCGGAGAGCCCCCGGGGGGAAGGTGGAGAGCTGGGGGGGGGAGGAGGGCCTCCAGGGAAGGCCTGCTGGGTACGGGGTGATACGGGTGAGTTGGAGGGGAGGTCATAAGCCCTCCTACCTGATAACCACAGCGGCTCGATTTGAAGACGCATGAAAGGAGAAAACACACAAGGCCCGAGTCCAGTACAACAATAGACGAGGAGACAAATGTGTCGGGAGTTGAAAGTATCTGGACTTTAAACATAAACATAAAATGAGTAAAAGATAGATACAATCTACGAGAATAAGTATTTTAACCAGATCATAAAACCAGGGGAGTTAGGAAGGAACAAGAAGTCAGAACTAAAGATGGCGTTTAAGCCCGTATAGCCTGCAACTAGAGGGGTCCAAAAGACCGAGACCACCAGTCAAAATACTGTGCAACTGTATCGAATGTAATATCAGCTCAACAATTTCAATAAAATGTTGAATCTTTGAAAAATATGCGAGATTTTCAGAACGTCTTTTTGTATGCACCGCTGACTCATGTTATCCCAGCACGATCAGCTTCTTGTGATGTCACAGAACGCTTGGCCGGGTCGGGTGACCGTGGAGGGAAGTCCACGACAGTCAGGACGCCTCGGTCTTTTATGGTCTTCTAGTAGTTCTTTCTTTGAGCGGTGAGGTGTGTTTGGGCTCATTACCCTGCTGCAGTATGAATCCTTCTCCACAAAGATACAAAACCAGTAGGTGGGAGCATGTCTCTGAAGACTGGAGTGGTACTGTTCTTGTGTCAGTTCTGTGCAGGTGTCCAGAAACACTCTTGACTGTCCCCATCATGTTTCACTGTGGGGTGGAAACTCAGTGGTATCGTTTCTCTCCTGTTCCTCTCCTTACATACACGCTTCTGTTACTGCCATAAATCTCAAACTTGGATTCATCAGTAAGCAGGACTTTTTTCCATTCGTCCACTGTGAAATTTTGGTATTTCTTTGCCCGCCTCAAACGCTGGGCCTTGTTGCCTGGTTTAGAAACTGCTATCTGTCCTCAGAGACCACAAGGCAGCCTTCTTCTGACAGGACTTTTGCTGATTGGAGTCTTGCATTGTTTATTTTATTGTATCTGTGATGAAGTTCCTCAAACGTTCTCATTATTTCCAGGTTTACGTGACAATATCAGAGATTTTCAACGTTGTATCTGAGTTTTGGACCCCACTGTATGTTCTGACACTGATTATATGTGAAAGGAATATATTGTGCTCTGTTGTATATCACTTGTATTTACATTTAATCAGAAACCAGAAATACTTCATTGATCACAGAGGGAAAATTGGTACGTTACAGTTGCTCCCTCTAGAATAGAAATATCACACGATACAGCGATTTTAATAAAATAGAAATAGAGAAGACAACAACAGATAAGAGTGAGTAAAATTAAATATGTAAGTCATGAAATATAAACTATAATACGTGCCAACTTTATATATTTATTTACATTTAGAGATAGAATTGCTACTAGAAATAGAGATGTAAGATATGTGCTAAGTACTATGCTATAACTGAAGTGTGATAATATTGACTGATATTGCAGTATGTAATAGTTAACAGTATAAATAAATGCTTCAAACAACAGCAGAATATTGCAAAACAAGTTTAATATGGCTGTACATTTTGATAAACTCTAATTAAAGGGAATTACTGTAATACACACTATGTATTGTTCTCATAAGTTGTTTGTTTTTAAGTATTTCTAATGATTTAAAGGTTCATAACAACAGTGTAAAACAATCCTTGACGTGTGCTAATTTCTCTTATCATTAAACATGAACACAAACTCCATAAAGTGGCTTTCTACCGATTTCACACACATGCTTACATTGTTGTGTAAAGGGTTTCTCGTTATGCGTGGCTTATGGAGTCCCGTGAAAGTATTTATGAGTTATTGGGAACTTATACGAAGGAGAGCGAGAGAGGCACAGCTTGGCTCTTGCAGCTCAGCTTGCTGGGGGAAAGAAAAAAAAAAAAAAAAAAATCGCCTGGATTCCACAAGCTTCCCGAGAAAAACAAGCCGGACTTTATCAGGGAAAGTACAAGTCACTGGGACCTGATGTGGCAACTGGAGGCTGCTGTCAGAGGGGAGCAACGTTAACAGATACTCAGCAGTCACCAGTCATCCCCGAAACATGTGGTTCCTGTAAAAACAACCCCCCTCCCCTCCGACCACCACCACCACCACCACCACCACCCTGCCACTATCCAGTCACACTGCCCAATCGACAGGGAGCGGGAGATGTGTTTTTTCCTGAGGGTGTCCCCCATGGGTATGATGTATGCGTGAGTGAGGGTGTTTTCGAGTGTGTGCACCAGTAAGACGGGGGCTGCTCGTTATTTTTTGGTGTCAAGGTCGGCACCACAACACCGCGACTGGTATTGATTTAGAGATTGATTTGGGCTGTTTTTCTCAGACGGTGTTTAGTGCCAGTCCTGTCCAACTTTAGTTGTTAAATGGAAAAGTCTAAACATTTACATTATGGTTTTGATTTTTTTTCAGGCATTCTTCCTTTTGTTCGCGATCCTTTTACGGAAAGACACGGGATGACTGGAAATGAGGGGGGATGGCATGCAACGAAAAGGTCGTACGTGGGACTCTCGGCCAACAGACCCACCAGGATGATAACTCAATAAACATTTTTTGTTTTAGTCTTTTAGATGTTAATTGTAACAGAATTATATAACTTTGGCCAAATTCGCTCAAAGTTTACAAGCAAACCGACCCCACTTGGTGCCTCTTGTGTATTACCAATACTTTGGAAAAAGAAAGGCATTTTTTTAAACACTACTGCTGGAAGTTTTTCCCACATTCCTGAAATACACCTAATCAAAAAAATGTTAAGACGTAATGTAGTAGTCATAGTAAATGTCAGCCAAAATAACCCTTCATGCTTTTGTTGGGCACAAAAGCAACTATTGCGTCAGTTTGCATGAAAATATAAGGAACATAAGTCAAATACGACCAACATCACCTAGAAGAAGAAGAAGAGCGTCAGTCGTTTCAACAAGTGGCCCAAAAAAAACATGTTTTGAAGCAGCAAAGTCCTCCAGCGACTGAAGTCATCATGACAGGTGCAAAGGAGGACGTCAGTCGATGTTATTATAAGTGACAGAGTCTGTGCAGGGAGGAGGTGGATGGCGGATGGATAGAGAGAGACAGCTGTTTGTTTCCTGTTTCAGACCAACAGTCATGGTTGTTTTTTTATAAGCATGACCATAGTTTGTTTCATAACCATGACCAAGTGTTTATTATCGTAACCATGATGGAGGTCCCGTAAACTTAACCAAAAAAGAGTCACTCCAACCCAAACCATCAGTGTGAGAGGAAGTAGTCAGATCAGATGCAGTACAGCAATTTAGAAATACTCCATTACAAGCAAAAGTATTCGATTCAGGGGTAACTATAAGGTACTGAGGTATTTTTCAACCTGGACCTTTTCGTGTATATGTGCCTAATTGATTAATAACCTGATGGACCAAATGGTTCATTACACAGAGCTAGAAACTGTTTGAAAATCAGCGCGCCTTTACAAAAAACACCCACCCGGTGACTGGACGAGCCATCTGTCTATCAAGCGCTCAATCAATCAGTTCCACAGTTAATAAATCAAACTCTTACTGAAGCCAGTCAGGAGAAGACCCTTAAGTGCCATTCTCTCTTGTTTTTTTAATCACTCGTTAGACAAAATGTAAAATAATGCAGGGAAATGTAATCTGGATGTTGTCGTTAGAGTAAATGGTTTGGTATTCTCGTTTCAGTTCCTGCTGGAGGATTTGGGCGTGACTGTAGTCCTGAATACATTTTGAAGGTCATTCCAAAATATTAGTGACTCAGGAAGGAGAATTTGTCAAGGCTGGAGGAAGGTGACCAGGTCGCTGCGAGGAAGCTGAGTGCTCAGTAGTAGCAACATGAACTCAGCAACTATTATGTCCATGATTTTTTTTTCCATTTTAACCTCCGACACCGGGGACCACAGTGGCATGCCAGAAAATCACAAAAATAAAATCCATACTTCTTGGCAGTGGTGTTTGATTTTTGCAGCTTCTTGAAGTACGTGACAATTCAGAGCCACGAACCAGTAAACACATCCTTTTGGAAAACCCAACACCTCTCCTCACAATAGATCTATATTGGAAAAAAAAACAATCCTGGAAAGCCAAACAACAGACCGGGGCAAAAGACACACAGCTCCTGAAAAACACATCAGGCTTAAAAAAAACCAACACACATCCTGTCTCTTATTTAAACCTCACTGACCCAGCGGCTGATGAAAGTACATCCCGAATAACAGGCAGGTTGGTGTCAGGGTTGGCATCCTGGAGAGCGTGCCCAGAGAGGGAGAACGGACGCAGCTGGGTCCAAGGTGGGCCTCTGACCCTTGGGCCACCCTATACCAAAGACATGTCTGCAAAGAGGAAATCCTCTTTAATAGCCACAGGAAATCAGACAGTCTGAGAGAAAAAAAAAAAAAGCCTGCATGCACGAAGAGCTCTTTCAGACTGACAGTGGCGCTGTGGCTATGAGATCACTGCGTTGAAGAAGCTCAGGTGTCGTCCATCAAATCACGCAGAGGGAAAGAAGCTGGTGCTGCTCCCTGCTGTGTTTGTCCATGCTGCAATTTAACATCCTTGAAACCAGAAACATGTAAACAGGTAAAATACCATGTGCTAACGTACAAGCACAGAGGGCAAGAAGCCTTTAGGCTGTGCATATTTCATATCCTTTACCTGCACCCTGTGGCAACACACCCACAACAATGCAGCCCCTTACATTGTGTTGCCATGGTGCTATTGTCGGTTTAAATGCACCCTAAAGGCCACCATACAGTATGCTCTTTCAAAAGTGCAGGCAGTATAACAGTGGAGATTATTGCCCGAGCAGGAGGCTCTGTTCACCCAAATTTTCATAACCTCAAACCATTTTGCGAAAACTGGGTTGTTGTATTTGGGACGTTGGGATATTCAGCAGCCATTTCTTGTGGCAAAATCAGAAAGACATTAAGACATTTTTCAGCCGTCTTTCTGGCAACAAAGTCAGTTACTTTTAGAGAGACAACAGGATGTTTTGCAGCCATCTGTATTTTATTTCTAACCCTAACCAAATGATTTTTGTGCCTAAACCTTACAAGACCTGATGCCTACATAGTCATATACAACTATAATTTTCATCATTTAGAAATGTATTAATAATTTTGGTGTTGTTTATCAGAAACAATTTTTGTTTTCCCTGCAAGGTCGTGGCTGTGTGGTTCCTACGAGGTTTTCGGTGCGATCGATCCTGTTTCTTTTTTGGGGCTTTATACAATAAATCCATAATGATCGATCTGATATTAAATGTCTTCTGTAAATATCTGATCCACTTTTCTATAATAAAAAAACATTACTAGCCAGTAAAAAAAACATTGCTCCAGATGCTAGCCATCCACATTGGATTTCCCATAATGCCTTGGGAGAGTCTTTCAACCAACCAAGAGGTTTGTGATCAACTTGTCTCAACATACATACCACAGCCTGATGTCTGAAGTGAAACCATCAATGTGTCCTTCCACTTTCGTACACACAGAAAAGTACGATGCCAACATTTATTATGGTGATTAGTTTGAGACAATTCCTGGAAACACACAGTTTACCTTTCTCAACAAAGGGGACGATGCATTGTCCAAGCTTGTCTTGACAAAGAGAGGATGGTTGGGGGAGAAAGGCTAAAGGCTCCTGGTGATGAAATATGCAAGGACACACCAAGGCAGGAGTGACAGAGGGTCGGACAGTCAGCTGAGGTACATACAGTAAGTAAGAAACCACAGAAACACGAGATCAGTTGAATGTTCAGATCAAAACTGAGGCTGCGAATCTTTTTTGAACTTTTACCCAGATGCTGAGATGCAGTCGTAACTTAAAACATCCACACAACTGATGCTCTCCTTGTCCTCACACACACTATCCATTTGTTCTATATCATACAAACACATTCAGTCTAATATACAAACGTATTAAAACATACACATCGGCTAATAATCCCACTCCTCTTCAACCTAATGGGCCACATTAATCAAGAATACCCCGTGTGTAAAACACGAGGCCATTAAGAAAAATCAGATCCAAAAAACGTATTTAACAAATGGAGCATGTGCACGATGTTTGTATCAACCTCTCAATTCAATCCAACCCTTGCAGCTGAGATGTGTTTCATTGCATACATTAAAAATGCTCTCTGTATAGATGTGTTAGTATTCTGCTTGATAAATGGATGCCCACTGAGTGGTGGTCCACAACACAGCAGAGTTAAGATGGGGACACGGAGTGACCGAGGCCTGAAAAAACCAAACACCGAAAAAACCCCAGAGAGTCCCCCAACTCCACTATAAACCCTGTCAAAGATCTGTTTGAGGAGTTGTGTGTGTGTGTGTGTGTGTGTGTACGTGTGTGTGTCCCGCCCCACATTTTGGAAAGCTCTGCCAAACACAGATCCATGTAAGGTCATTAGCCCACCTCGGACGTCTCTGCTTTGTGTCTTAATGGCAACTTCCCAAACACTCAGCTCCTCTCTGCCAGGGCTTCCCACAACTCACACAAACTCATGTAGATACACACACATGCTACACAGACACACACGTACAAACACGAATACAACCTGGCTGCCATGTAGTGTAGGAGGCCTGGAGGAGCCCAGACATCAGTCTATAAATAGTGGCCGGTGTGATTGTGCGGTGCCCGAGGTGAGGAGAAGTTATTTGAACTGACTTTCATCCAGTTGTTGGCATTATTTCCTCTACTGTAGCTGACGACCTAAAATATTTCAAATGCAGTATTTCCATGATAGCTGCATTTTTTATTGTTATTAATATGGAATTAATTGACAATTTTTAAAACCCTTTTCAGATCATTGATTTCTTTTTTTACAACTGCAACATCTGTCGGAAATCCTGCATCCTAACCTCGGATACCAGGGCTGAAACTAAAAAACCTTACTCTATATGGTAATCATGTCATAGATCTGTGTGTTTTTCTTTAATGGAGTATTTATTTATAAGGAACCACTCTGCATATGTGTTCAGGCGCAGCCCAGGCATACAAAAAACTCGACTTTACTCTTTCGAATTGCGTGCAGCGCACTCGCCAAAGTCCAATTTTGCACGCAGGTGATGCGTCAGTTTCTTCCCCATTTAGATCAGTGGAAAAAAACATGTGTCCGAATACCACAATCAATAAAATGTCAGGTGACAGAGTAGGATGGAGGCTGGGGTTGATCGCTGAGTCACACAAACCCTAACCCTAAGTGACCGGGTGATACGTCAAGTAGGTGACGTCAAGATCTTTTCCTAAACCTAACCAAACTGCTACTGTTATCTGTTTACTTTTATAACCATGACGAGAAAGGTCAGCGTCAGGTTGGCGTATCAGCTGCATGGAAAACTGGACTTTGGCGTACGCGCTGCTGCATCGTATACATGACATATACTTATATATTACATATACTTGGCGCATCGGAAAGACGTAGTATGGGGAGCATTTGCTAATTGGGAAAACCAAAAGACATCATCCCGCCAACACTCCCCGTGCTACGTCTATCCAACGTACTTCTATTCGTCAGGCCAACCCGTATGTGTTCTATCTGAGCTGAAAAACAGCAGATGCTTCCGCTTTAAAGTCCGACACTGACAAAAGCTTTCGCCTTCTCTGGTTACTTTTATGTTACTGGGAAACACTGGACAAGGGAGTTGACCATCGTTGCCTTTGATGCCTTCTCGACTTGCCTTTTCGGTTTTCAGATCTTCAGGAATACACAACCTCAGGGAATACACGAGCTGTGTGATACCGCGCTGACCATTCGGTTCGTCTTACCCGCCACCAAACAGCCTCGAATACTCAGAGGAGTCGAGTAAGAAAAAAGAAACAGGACAAGAGTTTGGACAGTCTTTGTGTGTGGCTTAAGATCTGTGTGTCCTCACAGTAATAGGGTCCTGTAACACATCTCCCTCCCATTCACTCGACTTGTAATGTAGTAGGAGCTCGCCACGTCACTATCGATAAGACAATCTGCTCTGAATAACCAAGATAGACGGAGATGAGATCACTTTCTGGGGAGGCTGTGGGAAGGTTTTGCTCTTATTTGGGAATCAGACCATCGAGACAGGAGCCTGCTGTTCCCTAAAATTCCTCCATGTTCACACCTACGTCCCCGCGTAGAGCTGTTTCCCTTTTTCCTCCACGTCAGAATACGGGACACCATGTAGCTCAAGACCGGTTACGTCACGCATGTACTGAATCATCGCCGCGTGTGTCGTATGAGCGGCTGTTTGTGTTTCAGAAAATGATTAGGGTCTGAACCATATAAGGGTCCCTCAGTGGGAGATTATCCTTGATATAGAAAATTCAAACCCGTTAATCCAGCGGTCTTAACAACATACCTTTGCAATGAAACCAAATGGCAAAGTTGTTTTCGAGTGTTGCTGTTTTAGAGAGCGCCGTTCTACACTCATCACCTGCAGTGAATTTATTAGACCCCTCCGTGGATGAGGTCAGTGTGTTTAAAGCGAGTGATATGCTGTGTATTTTAGTAACTGAAACACACACACAGTCCCACACACACTTCCACACTTTCACACGCACTGTATTTCTCTGTCTCTGAAACACACACACACACATAGACAAACACACTCACACACTCACACACACACAGTATGACTCAGGCCAGCAGAATGTGTTTGCTGCCTCGCTCGGCTCTCATCTGGAAGCACCAGACATGAGATAACATGGATCCAATGATGACTGTCTGTCTGACCGAAGGAAAACGACCCCCTGGGATGAGTCCTGTTACCTACTCCATGGCACACACACACACACACACACACACACACAAACACACACATACACAATTGGCATAAACACAGCAGTACACAAACAACCCCCACCCAGCTCCATGACATCGTCCGTCTAATACCAAACAATCACATGAGGCGGCGTGCGGGTGATCCCTCGCATATGGTCGAGTGGAAATTTACACACGCCATCCATTCAGTGACTTAGCTGTTTATCTATGATTAATCAAGGCACTACATCCTGTCACCCGCCTACAAAACAAGTCATACATCTGCAGGCTAATGGCCCGGCACTGTATTGTGTAATGTTGTAATGTCTGCTCCAGGAGATTTATATATATGTATGAAAAGGGAAAGGCATATGAAAGTGGCTCCCATGAAGAGCACTGGAATTTAAGAAGACCCCAAGTTTCATGAATAAGACGCCGAACAAGAAGTTGTATGTGTAATTAATGCAGGAGAGGAAGTGCATGTGAAGATATTTTGGAAAGCTTTGCTGTTCAATGACAGAGCCACTACTAAGATCACAGAAATAGATTGACCACCTCAGAAGGACCCTTGAGCCACCACACAAACACGCACTCACATGCACACATGCATAAAGATACAGTAGGGCCGCAAATACTAGACGCTTCGACATGGGGGAGGGAACACAAGCTATCAAACTTACGGTAGGTACTCACCTAAATACTTTGTTATTATTCTAATAATCAGTCTAATGAGAGATGAGGACATGATAGGAGACATCAGATTTACTTCAGAATACACTAATAGGATGTCATGAGCCGAACACTGTATCAAATTAGACAAAAACTAGAAATAACATGTTCTTTAATTGACAATTTATTTTATTTTGCGCTACAGTTTTGTTGTAATGTGTTGCAAATTACAGGAAATTGTCAATCATGGCTACCCAGCTTAACGTGGGCTGGTGAAGGGGAAGGTTATAGTCGGCTTAAGCGCCGGTAGCTCTGGTTAGCTCAAGGACACGGCAGGCAACATGTGGGGTTTTCCACACGGCACTTTTATTACAATATACTGACCATACCATGCCAGGTCTCTACGGCACTATTTATCTCAGGAAGTCCCGAGATCCAACATATGATTTGAAAAGACGTCACTGACACCTCTGATGTGCAGTTGTGTTCTTGCACCCACATCAGACAGGGTGTGCAGCAGCACTTTTAGCTTAGCGTCTACAGTCTTCTCACATTAATTTGGGATTTCGGGCATCCGGAGACTTGAGTTACTGTGGACGAGCTGTATGAAGCCATTTTATGTTTTCTTTCAGTTGTGTTTTGTAAGTTTCAAAACAAGTCCCCATCTACTTTAAGAGAAAGTCATAATGCTGCTTTGCTGTGAAGCTCCAGAAATGTTTCAGGGACTAAAAAAACTTTACCCAGACTCTTTTTTTGTAAAATAGTGTGTAATAATGTATTAGGATCTCCTATTTGGTTTCTAATTAGAGTATAATTCAATATAGTATATTTAAAGGTCTTATAAGGCATTGATTTATGGCTTATAATTAGCGTACAACTGTCTAAAGAACATTTTCTAGTTTTTGTCTTATTTGTAATCGTACGTCTCGTTACGACTCATTAGTGTACTCTAAAATTAAGTGCGACCGCAGTAGGTGCTTTTGGTACCAATGCATCGCAGGTCAATACGTACTCTAATACTTAACACAAGCACCTGTGTTCCTTAAATCACACACACACACAGACACACACACATACACACACTGTACAACCCCTTTATATGGAAGTATCCCATTACAGATATGTCCATGTTATTTTACCCCTTTGCCATTTCCCTCGCTGGCCAAACACAACACAGTTTGGAAAGTGCACATGGATCGATTCCCATCATTGCCATAGTGGCCATTTTCATAGCATTAGATTTTTCCAGAGTGGAGAACTTGTGTTTGTTTTTACTGCTACTGTCAAACATTCAGCTGCCCTGCAACCTGATTCATACTGCCGAACCCGACAGAGCTCCTTTGTATCATAAAGCTGTAAATAGACCTACACACACACACGACACACCTGAACCTATGGAAATGTACACTCTCATGCATTAATGACAGATTGCAAAGGCATCTCCTCTAAAACACACAAACACGCACACACTCCTGACAGTAAGAAGGTACGCTGGTTGCTTTACATCAGAGTTTCCTCCAGTTGGGAAATAATAAGTCGCCTTTAACAGGCACAAAAGGAAACACAGAGAGCGAAAGATGGAGTGAGTAAGATGGAGAAAGAGAGAGAGAGCAGCCACCGTGGCCACTCACACAAAGAGTGTGTTTGAGCGCCAGCGTTGCAGATGGAGCAAGTGAGTGCGCAATAACAACGCTGATGACTGATATTTCTTTAACACTGGAGCCTATTCCTCCACATGGAAAAGAGCAGAAGAGGAGGAGGAGGAGGAGGAGGAGGAGGAGGAGGAGGCTGGGGTTAGAAGAAGAAAAAAAGCACTGTATTCACCTGATGCCAGACCATAACATTATGACCCAATCCCTGTTATATTTACTGGTGGGGAACACTCGGTGGTGCAGGAAGCAGCTATAACATTGTTTTTCCCTCCTGTTAAAAAGCCTCTGTTCTAGTAAAACTTTGGGGGGCTCAAACCCACAGCTCCCCTCGATTCTTCTTCCAGGGGGAAAGCTGAGTCACCTGAGCCCGCCTCTGCCCTCCAGCTCTCTCCATCTATCTCTCCATCTTTCTTTTTTTGCTCCATTCTCTCCATCTCTCTTCTCCCCTTCTCTGCCTTTGGAGGTAACCGCAGAGTACAGACAAGCAGAGCCAAAGAAATGAAGAGAGAAAAAAAAAGAGGCATTTTTATTGCAAATGTACTAACTGTAATGGATCCATAATGTAACCCGCAGGAGAATCTGCTTTCACACACTGCACCGCCGCTAAATGGGCCAGAGATGTATACATATACACTGAAATACAAGCCAGGGGTCTATTGTAATTTTGCCCAGATAGTGCTGTTATGTAAGGCGGTTTAAAGACTCGGGGACTGACAGAGAGAGAGAGAGAGAGGTCAAAGAAATACAATAGAGTCGCTCTTTTATGAGTCATTTAGTGGGTCATGGGCTGCCTTCTCAAGATGTCATCAACACAACAGAGGGATCTTTCACACACACACACAAACAGATATTATGTTACAGGAACAACAACCGAGAACAGAAGGGGAAAGCAGGCCACGATCATAACAAGGCCAAGGCAAGATGGATCTGTTGTTGTCTGGATGAGGACATCGCACAGCAAACTTTTTAATTACAAATAGATTAGACCGCTGTGATGTTGTTGTGTGGTCTCTGTGTAAACTCCCTCAATATTTTGTTTTGAGACTTGCGTGTATTGCTTCCCCGTTGTTTGTCTTCAGGAGACCCAGGAATCTCTCTCTGAAATGAGGGCCAGCCCTGCTTTGTATACAGGAAAAGAGAGGCAGAGAGAGGGGAGAGAGGGGAGAGAGGGAAGGTGGTCTAGCTCTCGGGCCCGACGGTGCATCCTTAAACTGCAGTTTTTCGGTCGGCGAGACTTGCCAGGATGTTACACTAAGTGTACACTTAAGTGTTAAGTAAGGCGCCAACACCAGTTCCAGTCACTTCAGAACCACAGATGAAGTGTCAGACAGGAAACACGGCGTGCAACATTAACAGGGCATCAGCTCCCCGCCCCCCCCGCCCCACTCCCTCGGACTGCCTTTGACTCGGGTCCAGATCCCAGGGCTGTGGGCTGATGTTATTATTGTTGTTTTTCGTGCTGAGAACAGGAGTTCCAGCCAAAACGGACTCCTGTTACAATAACAAGACCTGGAGGGCCCCTGCTCTGCTTTATTGGTACAGGGGAGCACCAACAACGATGTCTGTGGACAATCAACAACCAATTTGCTAAGGGGCGGGATGGGAGATGAGCCAGGGACTGTTCTTTCTCTTTGTCTCTCCTCAGGCGCTGAGTCTCTGTCACTGTTTGACAACCATCTCTCTCTTCCTCCTGTGTGTCATCGACCCCCGCAATCAGCCATATGGAAATGTTACAGGCTATTTAACATGTACAGTGAGAACATTATGGCCCATCTCAGTTCTATAAAAAGGTAGATGTAGGGAAACATGCACCAAACATGTAAATGTGGGAAGCTCGCCATGCACCACATATGCTCTTCAAGGTCATGGGGTTTGATGAATTGTCAGTGGATATATGGAATTAATAAGAAACGCAGAGGATAAAATAGCTCCATAAGTATGTGCATGTGTGCATGTGCAAAAATCACAAATTTACATCAGAGGGCTTTAAAATCTGTACGGCAGACACCGTCCGTCCTTCGAGCCTCAGTTTGGATAAGGAAAAACTCAAAAAGAAAAAAATGAACGGGGACAAAACGGAGAAACATCAGGTAGATGAGGTAAGACAAAACTTAATTGATCCCGCACCAGGGTAATTTAGTTGTTACAGCAGTTCAAGTAGGAAGCAGGAGGGAAACTAGAATGGCACTCAGCAGACTGCAGACCTCCGCCAAGACCAAACAGTGACGCATTAGTGACGCATTATTCCAACATCTTTAAAAAAAACATCTCTGATCATCCATGAAAAGACATCCAAAACTGGTTTGAAATTGAATTCACATTATTATATTAAGAGCGTATTTCACTGGAATTTGTAATAATGGCTTTCAACTGAGAAATGTGGAAGAGGTTTCTTAGTGAGACATTAAAATGACATGCTCTGATTTGCACATTAAGATAATAGACGTTTTCGAAATATTTAAACAGTTGTATTCCTGGTTAACGCTCACTGGTTTCCCTGAGAAATTAACGAAAATGTCGGAAAATGCTCTTGCTATGTTTAAGAAGGTGAAAAAGGTTCCTGGATCTGTCACTTTATCATCCAGATCCACACCAAAAGTTAGTGGGGTCTATTCTGGGCCGAGACCCATCGACCATCCCAGTTTCGTGGAAATCTGTTGACAAACCAACAAATAGACATGGACAAAAACATAACTTCCTTGGGCAGAGATTTAAAAAAAAAAGTGATGACTGAAATGAGGCAAAGCGAGACAATAAAATAGAAAAGGTAAGATAAAAAAATTTTTTAAAAAGAGACTATATGCACGACATACAGCTTTCACATATACAGACATGATGGATAATTGCAAAAAAATAAAAACGTAAGAAAAATATAGAAGAATATAGTAAAATAGCAGAATAGTAGGGAACCTTTCTTCCACGATGGACAGAAAAAAATGTAATATTGAAGGACTCATAGCGGGATCTGGAGCAAAAGATGTCATCAGGACATCCTTTGCGACAAAATTTTTGGTAATCGACCCTCGAGTGCCTGGACAGGTGACCCATCCAGTAAGACCGCAGATAGACTACATACATCAGTGTGATACTATAAGACATAGTAAACCTAAAGCCCTGCATCGAACACCTCCTACAGAAGCACAGGTATCAAAACAGCTACAGTCCCATGAGCATCTAACTGATGGCCTCATCCTGCAACACACTTGGTACATAACTGAGGGTAACTACAATAACTGCAAGCTTTCTGCCAACACGGTTGACAAAGGGGTTACTGATGCCGAGGGCGAGGATCGAGGAACCCCTTCAGACCTCGCGATGCCCCCACATACTGGGGAAAGCCCGCTCATTCCATCCAAACTATTTACATAACTCCATGGAGAAAATTGGGCCGTAGCAGTTAGCTTTTCCATGTGCACCACACAGTAGAGACGCTGTTAGGATAATTGTCCTCTTACACGAGCAGAGGGCATACGCAGTACAGTATTTACAGTAAGAAAATAAAGACAGGAGGGACGGCGAGAGGGAGCGAGGAAAAAGGGAGAGAGAGGGAAAGTGAAAGAGAGAGAGAGAGAAAGAGAAAACTGCTGATCAGGAAAGAGAGTGGGGTTCCACGGATATTCCCCCAACACAAACACATCCACTGTTGATTTTTGTCATTTTCTTGGCTCGGTGAAGTACAGTAGTTGGCAGAACAGTAAGCTCTCTGATGGTTTGTATGACTGGCTGTCATGGTCTTAGAGGTGGCTTCCCGCTGCCTCAGCGTATGCCCCTTCCCTCCCTCTGCGGTGACCCTGCCTCTCTTTCTACCTACTCTCTCTCTCATTCACTCGTCTGCGATTTTCTCCTCTGTCTCTCCCCTCCAATCCAGTTGAAAAAACAAATCAACCTGGGCTCGGTTGTGCTGCCTGCTACACCTACTGCCCAGCTGGCATCCATTGTTTGCAATTAGTTCCAAGGCATGTGTTTGACAGCCTGCGTACTTGTATACGTGCAAACTTGCTTGTGCATATTTGCAGGCGGGCGCATGCGGATGCAAAAGCGTGCATTTTATATTTTATGATTGGCAGAATAAATCAGGCAGCCTGGGCAAAAGAAAAAAGCCATAGAAGGACACAGGTCTGAGCAAGTCCAATTATTAAGAACAATCCATCAATATGCAAAGCAAGTCCTGGAGCAGGCTCAGCAGAAAAACATGGCAAAAAAAAAAAAGTGAAAGCAGAAAAAAATGTGGTTCTTACGAGGAGGGAGAGAAAAATCTGTCTTTACAATCCCCCTGTTTCGGCTTGCCAACTTTCTGCTGGCTGTTGGTAGTGCGGAAATGAGAGCGTGCTAGATTCTCCCCTCCCGAGAATAACACAAACCCCTCAAAGCTCAAATCAAACACACAATCCACGTCACAGGAAACCATTTTGAAGCGTAAAACCTCCCAATGGGAGCTCCATTTGAATGCTGCGGGTATGCGCTGCCTTGCTCGCCCCCTGTGCCTCCCCCCGCTCTCCCCTCCCCGCTCTCTCAAGGCTTCAACCACAACCTAACCCGAACCACACCACCTCTCAGACGACAAGACTCCCTTTCTCTCACTCCCTGTCCATTTCCCCTTTTATTCCTTCCTTTCCTTTTTTTTCTTTGTTGTTCTTCATCGCCTCCTTCTCTCTTTCTCTTTCTCTCTGTGTCTGCTATCAAGATAGATAGATAGATAGATAGATAGATAGATAGATAGATAGATAGATAGATTTAAATTTTGGACATGGACAGTTTAATCAGGTTAAGGGTCATGAGCCAGCCCTCTCTGTTCAAGTACTCGAGTGACCTCTCCTGCCACCAGCAGCCCAGCCCCTCCTCCTCCATCTCAAAACCTCAAGCACAACCTCTCGTACCCCCATCCTTCTCTTAAACCACGTCTTCCTCCCCTCACCCCTTTTTTCCTCCTCCTCCTCCTCGCCTGGCAATTGAAACGCAGGGGTCAGGAGGGCATATAGGAGGCAATCACAGTAGTTTGTTTTGGCTCTCTCGCCCCCACACCAAGTCCTTGGCTGTGCAGGAGCAATGCCGCCACCTTGCCTGCTTGCTGCCTGGGAAACAAACACATCCTTAATCACCCTGGCCCTGTATCCGCCAAGGCCACACTAGTTGAGCCCTGTCTGACAAGCGAGGGCCAGAGGAGTTGGACTCCATCTGATGAACTCAGGCCATACAAGTCAAGCTCTGTCTACTGAACCCAGGCCACATTAGCAGCAGCCAGACAGTCAAATCCAGGTCGCACTAGCTGAGTACCCTTTGTTGAAACGGAGCCAGCGAGGACATACTCTTTAAGCTCAACTCAGGCCACTCTAATCAAGCCCTGATGGTCAAACTTAGGCTAAGGGGAAGTGGAACCCCGTTGAGGCCACAGAAGTCCTGCAGCGCTGTCTGAAATCAGGCCAGAAAAAGGCTGATCTATCTTTGGCTTGCTGAGCAGTTCTGTCATTATGTTGGCTAAGTGTTGCCTAACAGTGGGATCCTCTGACGTAAGCACTGCGCAGCTGAGGGCTGGCAGTGAGGCGAGATGTAAGACAGGAGAACGGACGTTTTAAATGGGAGCCAGTCATTTAGACCAGAAATGAGTTGCGCAGTCGTACGCCATCCCTCCTAATCCCCCCCAAAAACCATAACCTATAGCCTCTAAATCTCACTCTATTTTTCTCTCTGTCCATCTGTCTCTCGCCACTGCACGTTCGCACATACTTTCCGAAACTACCTCATCCTAACCTCTTCCTCTTCTCTCACACCTCCTTTTTGTACATTAAGTCACAAAACGCAACTCGGGAGCAACAAAATGAAACGTATTCAAGTCTGAGAATGTGTTTGTGTGACTGTGTTTGTGTGTTAACAATGAGGGTACTAAAACCCAGGCAGCATTTGTGCAGCTCCCCCCCCCCCACACACTAGCGTCTGTTTGACAATGAGAGCCAAGGCGGGGCCTCCGATCTGTGTTATACTGTAAACCACAGCATTCTCAGACCCTAAAGAATCTCCCCTTTGGGATATCTTATTAGCATGTACTGCGTTATCCCTATACACACATACACGCCACCACCACCACACCCACCATGTTACGCTCTGTCTCCATTGGGATGTCGGACAATTAACCTCAATGTTCTCCTCCCTGGGTGATATAAAGAGATTAGTGACCCTGGTTTCATTGTGCGTGATGAGAAGATACTTGCGTTTAAAGTACAGAGGATTTCATCGCTCGGAGGAGAAAAATCTCTGAGGCTCATTGTCTCTCATGGTCTCTAGTCTGTTCACCTATAAACCGTGTTTCATGTCAGAGTGACCTGCGGGCAGGAGCAGAGCAGTGATAGACCCACTGATCCCCGTCCAGCCCACCGTGCAGCCGGGCGGCAGCTGGAGCGGCGAGCAGGTACATGAAGCGCTGAGACCGGCCGGGACTTCCAGGAAGTTCAGCATCAGGGATCAGTCTGTGTTATTGACTTGGCACAGCCTCCAGCCAGTACGATTCCACTAGCGAGGGGTTCACTGGCTGCACAAGTGCACATATGTGTATGTGTGCAGAACAGGGCTCAGCGCTCTGTAGTCCAGATGGGTGGCCGTGTCCCAGTTGATTTGTGTTATTCTGTTATGACAATTGAACTCATTTGAACCATTCATACTTCTCTTTCTCCCTCTCTCTCTCTCTCTCTCTCGGAAACACACATACTGCCTTCACCAACCCGACTCCCCTCTCGTTCCTCTGCTCTTCTTACATACGTTTTCACTGTTATTAAGTTGTTTAAAATGCAAATGTATGTGTTGAACAGCTGGCAGAGTCAGGGACCACCCAGCCAGGAGAGGAGCATTGTGTTGATAGCAGATAAGCTGAAACGGAGTGTCGGGAGAAATTCTTCCCCTCTTTCAGACAGACGGCCGTGCGTAAGCCTCACAAACACCATGCCACAAAAAAACAATGGCCGATGGCTCCTCCCCCCTCTGGGTCACCACAAACAAATCTTTGAGTGCAAACACAGATCAAAGAGCCTGCCACCACTCGTTTAGTGACGAAGGCTGGCATGTGCCATCTTCCATTGTCAGGACTTCTAATTGATCCTAATTGATGTTGTGACAGGCGAAGAAGGGAAGGATCTCCGGAGGACGACGGAGTCGGAAAACAGCATTCAGCTTTTATTAAGCGGCGGCGCTGTTGAAGAAACCAGAATACGACATGGCTGGCTTTACTGATTGATCCTTTGTGTTGGCCTGAAAGCAAATGGAGGAGCATGGAAGCAATAAGATGGTTCACGCAAACCAGACTGGGACAAGATGTTGACAAATTCTACAAACAAACAGTGGTGGGAGAATCAGTCAGATCTCTAACGAAAGTAGAAATACCACAATAAAGGATATTATTTATATTCATGTATTAGCTAGTGCTTATTAGAATGTCATTTTTATACCACATAATGAGTTAATCATTGACGTATTATGTACTTGCACGACCTTTATATCTACAAAGTCACCAGGAAGTAGCTTTCAAATAGATGTAATGGCATAAAAACTGCCAATTTCCCACTGAAATGTGGTGCGGTTGGCAATTTACTCTACTAAAGTAACATTTTAAGGTCTTCTGTTTCTGTTTTTTTTACTACTTTAATCTTCAACTTTACTACATTTTAGTGACAAAATAGATTTTTTATTCACTGTACAGTTATGGTTACAAGTTAACGAGATTTCACGTAGCAAACAGGAGATTATCTTGTAAAATATGATGCATTGTTATAGATTTAAAGGTGCAGTATGTACGAATTTTAGCCTAGATAATGTGAAGAATATTGACGTCGTGTCAAAGACGCAAGCAGCTATCCCTCGCCCGTCCTTGTTATAGCACTCCGAGCTTCCAGTCACAAACCCTGAGAAAAAATCAGCCTTTAAACTCACAACATCCTTAAAGTGCCAAAATGAAAAAAAGAGGGGGTTGTTTTGTGTGCGTGTGTCCAATCATGTCCTCACACACTTTGACTCTCACAAACAAACTCAGTTAAATATATTTAAAGGCAAATTATATCACTTTTGTGTGACCCCCCTGGAAAAATGACATTTCTTGCAATTTTACTTAGGTTACATCTTAAATGCAAGAATTTTAAGTATTTTCACTGTACACAAGTACAAGGACCTTAAGAACTGTATTAAGCACGGTCCACGGTCAAAAATGAGATGACGTCAAAGAATTGAACATCACGGCCGCCTTTTCCTAAGGACCTTGTTTTGAGCTGCCATTTTAAGAAATGTACATTATAAGTGCTGTCGATTCTTTTCAAGGCTGACTCTCAATAAACAGCAGTCAACATGCAGCGTAAAGACCAGATGTGTTTTTAGTTTTTTTTACAAAAAGCTGAAAATTGTACAGAAATCTTGCTTTACATATATATATATATAAACTGTCATTAGAAGCTCATCTGTTATTCCTTCCTAATTAATTTTGAAAAAACGTGTTGACTCATAAAGCACAGCCTACTGATTCTTTGTAATCCAAGCAACAATAAACAGGCGCTCCACATGTTTTCTACAGTGTCCTCCTTCAGTTGTTGCTCCTGGCTCTGAGCCAACAAGTGTATAGATGTGAGTACAGTATGACCGTGTATATACACTGAGGGGGCCACATCAGGGTACGTTTTATGTATGTGTGAGTGGTTTACAATGAAGCATGAGCACGAGGTCCGTGTGCGCGTGTCAGCGTGTGTGCATGTAGCAAGTTCTTGGAAAAACGGAAGATGTTGGCTTTTCTTTTTTTTTTTTATGTAAGGGTACATACTGTACATAGACTCACACACACACATACACACATACATACACACACTTATGGGGTGACAGAGTACACTGGCTGAGCTCAGATGAACCAATGGCAACCTGGGGAAGGAGGAATGTGTATGGCGCTAGTCCAAGAGAGGCCGTCAGAATCCTCAGCAGGCAACCCCGGTTGTCTTAGTGAAAACAAGTGTGAGTGTGTGGGAGTGTGTGCGTCCGCGCAAGAGGCTGGTAAGGGTAATAATTGTGTAACTCTATGAGTGTGTGTAATTTTACAGACAGTTGGCGATGAATTGTATGAATGTATGCAACAAAGCTTTCAGTTTAAACCTTCTTTTGTTGTGAGCTGAAGCAGACTACAATGTATATGAAGCTCTCTTTTTTCTTTCTCGCAGACAGTCACGCACAGCCGTACCCTTGTAGGATGGGCCCAATGAGCACACACTGATGAGAGCGAGCACCTTATCAGCAGCGTTGCTTGATCTAAATTCAACAGCTACGGGGTGCAGGCAGCGGTGCATCTGTAGGTGAAAGGTTCCCTTTGCGAGTGGGCAGCTACTACAGCCAGCAAGGAGGAGATCTGCCCCCCTAGGGAGGCTATAGAGAGTCAGCGAGGACACTCACTATACGGCCACTCATCCCACTAATCCCAAAAATACAGCATGATGTCATGCAGATTCCAAGTGTGGACTGCAGTAGCAGAAACAGGGTCATGTGTGCACTTGACTAATGCACAACCGAACGAGAAAAAAAAAAAAAAAAAAGGGGGAGGGAGAGAGGAGTAAGGAGGGAAAAGGAGGCGAGTGAAGGGCTGTTTAAAATATTCAACCCCCCTTCCATTAACTAACCGTGTAGGGATGGGAACACGACCTGCACTGTACATCTCATGAGAGAGAGAGGGGGGAAAAAAGAGGGAGAACGAGAGAGAGATGGTGCACTGTGGGAGTAGACCTCTTTCATCCAGTAGCCCTCGAATCCAGCTCAGCATTTTCTCAGTGATGTCATCTCTTTTTCA
Source organism: Pagrus major (assembly GCF_040436345.1). Lineage (NCBI taxonomy): Eukaryota > Metazoa > Chordata > Actinopteri > Spariformes > Sparidae > Pagrus > Pagrus major. The sequence goes on from NC_133222.1 coordinate 4,437,069, forward strand.
CTCTCACTTCACCCTCTTCACTTTCTCCCTCACCTCCATCTGCTCTCTCGCTCCATCCTTTTCCTGGGCTTTCTGCCGTCTCGCACGCACATGCTCGCATTCCCTCCTTCCCTCTGCACTTTACACGACGTGCGGTGCATTACAATATACGATGCATCTTGTTCGGCACACACAGATCCCTATAAATCTGCCTGCAGTCATCCCAAGTTCAGCTGAAATAGGATGTTCAGGGGGCTCGCATACCTCTCCGGTTCCTTTCACACTCCGGCCACACAGCATCATCTGACATCTGACAGGCGGGGAGAACACTGTGTTAACAAACATGGAAATGGCTGCCAGCTGCATGGACAGGGCCGGACGGGGGGGGGGGGAGGACGCATTGTGCATGCAGCTTTTTATTGGGTATGAAGAGAAGGGAGAAGCATGGGGAGTACATGGAAGAGAGGAGGAGTGTATGTAGCTCAGGCACACACAAAAGTCTTTGAAGCTATACAGCAGTCATTATTTTTTACAGCAGTGGAGTCGGTGCAGAATATTTACAGTGCGGACAGGTATTGTGAAGAGAAAGTGAAGAAAAATAATAAAAAAACACTTCCATGAGGGAATAATTTGCACTTTGCTTTGTGACTGTGAGGCAGCGATAAACTGTGGCTCCTCCTTCAACTATTTAATCCAGGAATTGTGTGACATTGTGTGTCCTGGTCTGGGCAACGAAGATGCCGAGCATGTAACTGTACATGCAAAATGTCCTGTCACTTCTCTGTCAAAATGCCAGAAAAAAATCCAAAAGAAGAAGAGTTACAGTCCCTTTCCAACTCGAACATACTACCTCTATGAAAGGAAACGCCTGGATCACCTGTTCAGCATCTTCTGGATGTGACGTCAAGGACATCTAAGTGCACTGGAGAGTCAGCAAATCAGTTCAAATCAGTTTAGGTAAATGTCATATATATCATCACATCCCTGTTATCTCTCTCTTTAGCTCTCAAGGTCGTGAGGTAACGCCCGGTGCTCCTCAGGTTGAGGTGTTACTTCATGTTCTGCAGTCAGGATGATGCACCGTGATCGGTCTTGTGTCAGCACGTCACCAGACTACCACACGTTATAATCAAGGAGTTTCCTTGCTTGTGTAACGCAGTGAGCCGGGGTCACCTGGCAAGTCTTAAGGTGAATGTAGCATTCTGAGGTCTGAAAAGTGAAAACAGTCGTCTGTTAAAACTTTCTGGCCGGTCTCTTCACAGATGTTATCGCTTAAAAATGAAAGTCTATCCTTATTTAGCTCATGTAACATTTTTATTCATTAGAATAATATCCCCAAATTATCTTGTCAGCAAAATTATCATCATGGGTCAAAAAAATCTAATCATATCGTCTCCATTTTACTTCCAGTAGAAAATAAATGATTGCGAGAAAAACAATACTTTCCCGAAACATTTTAATCACTCATAGACCGGTCTGTCAAGAGACTATCGTGTTACATCGTGTGTCTCCGTCTCGTTGACTGCGACTGTCGATGACTTCATTTGTTTTCTTGAGCCCACGGATGATTTTTCTGTTGTTTTTCTTTTAATCAGTTAATAAGCTGTTCTTGTGTACTTGTTTCTCATAGAGCAAAAATGACTAAGAGACATTTATCTGTGTGGGCAACAGATGAGTGTGCCACAATCTGTCTCTGCAGCAAGTCATCTTTCTGCATCGTAGCAGCGTCCAAAAACGTCTGAAACACTACATATCCACAACTGTCAGCAGGCCTTAAATAATATAAGCATCTCAGTGTGTATACCTGAAGGCATGGGGTTTCCCTGTGACAGTAAGTAGGAGAAGAACAAGGACACGATCTTTTCTTGGCAAACGCCAAAACTTGATTTCCCAACTTTCGTGTGGGGTCTGTTCAGGCCAAGAAGAGCGCGAGAACAGGAATTTGTTCTCTCTCTCTGTTGGTTTAGCAGCTGTTTCTCTGGAGGACCCGACTGGGCAACAGAGACAGAAGGAGCAGGGAGAGAGGAAAATTTAAAAAAAAGTGAGCGTGAGTCGGACAGAAAAGAAATGGAGTGGCTGTGTAACAGGATGCTTGTTATGTTCCAAATCAGATTGCTTTATAGCGACGCAGGGGGCGAGTGGTTCCAGGCAGCAGACAATGGGCCAACAGGATCAATATTGACATTCTCCTTAGTGATAGCTGAGTTGGCTGGGTGAGGTCAGGGGCTGGACCTTTGTATTAGCCAGCCAGCATTAGTGGTCACGGCTGGGGGACACTTACTGTAACCTTGGCCTCTCAGCATAATGGAGGGTCTGAGCGAGCCCAGGAGAGGTCCCTCCCCTTTATGGGCCTTATTACCGTAAGAGAGCTCAGTCCTCTGGTGGCCCGATTCAAACACAGATCATTACTTTGTCAAAACAGCTACCAGACCACGCTGGCACACGAGAGGGCCAGCTTGTGTGGTGAACAACGTCTCGAAGTGCCAGCTGTTGAGCGCAGCAGCCGTGGGAGATGAGGCGAGGAGAACACAAGAAAAAAGTCGGCAGAGCACTTTTGGACAAGTGACCGTTTATTAGTCCTTATTCCAGCAGCACTTACAATTAGACAGATTCACTGGCAAGTCCCGCGTGCTAGGCAAACACACAAACACAAACACTGGGTAAAATCCTCTCTCAAGACTTATGGCAAGAGGTGCTACCACAAAATAATAAAACACTCCAGCAAATTCCATATCGTTGCTTTGCTGAAACAACATCTCAATTGTTGTTTACCTAAAGTGGTCAATTAATCTGAGGCAAACTCATAAAAGAGGATGTGGGTCGTCCAGGTGGTCTGATCCAGCTGGCTGAGTGTCAGGGCTACTAGGGATACCACAATATACCACTCCTCAGCGTGGTCAGACGAAGAGGAGTGTGGGAGACGGTCAGCAGAGGAGGAAAAAGGAAGCTCCTAAAGGAAAGAGGAGAGGAGGTGCAGAGGAAGGAGGAGGAGGAACAGGAGATGGAGGTGGAATAGGACGAGTGGGAGGGGGAAGAAGTGGAGGTCATCCGAGGTGATGGAGATTCTGTGCGGTGGGCTGGTTTCATGAAAGATGGAGTCGGGCCACTCTCCTCCTCCTCCTGTGATTCTGTTCTGGCTCGAGTTACTGGACTCAAGCCCCGCAAACACACTCTCACACACACACACACCAAACACATGTCTCCAGTCTCTCTCACACACATGCTCATTCTTCTTTACTACACAGAAATAGAAGTGACATCACAACAGTCGCGTCGTAAATCAATACATGTTCCCAATGAAACACCCACGCACACACATAACGAGCACAGAGTTCCCGGTCAGTGGGTTGTCTCACAGTCCGAACCACTCTGTGACCCCTCCTCTCCTGGGGTCAGGTTTCTGCCTCTGCTTCTCGTCCTCTACGAACTTCTCCTGCATCTCCTCCACGGAGCCCTCCGCCGCTGTCCGGTCTTTTTCCGGGAAGATGTCTGGGAAGGTGAATGTCTGGCCCTGTGCCTGGGATGCGACGGGGAAAAAGACAAAGATTAGCAAAAAAAATAAGCCAAATAAAGAAATTATTAGTATATTTTCTACTTAAAATCTTTTTACTTGCTTCAACAACAACAACATTATCCTTTTCCTTTGCAGAGACCACAAGTGAGATACTGATTTGGAATTCAGGACACCCTTTCTGCCTCTTTACTCCTCTTCCAGTTACACAAACGCCCTCTTTCTCTCTGGCATTCAATTTCTCCAACTCTCTCCCACATTTAATCTCTCATCTCTCTCCATTTCTCTGGTCTTGATTTATTCAGAGGGAAAGGATGGTATCCATTATTTATTCCATACCAACCCATCTCTGGCCATGGCTAATGCATCACTGGCCCAACAGTAGTCTGTGTCAGGCCCACCGTAGAGTACAGTACAGTACACACACACACACACACACGCATGCATGCTTGCACGCCCACACACAAAAAAATAACAGGTCAGTGGGTGCAGGCATGCACACATATCCATAGCCGATCCCTCTCAGCCTCTCCCATGGACACCTGGCAACAAGAATGCACTGTTATCAGTCTCAACTGGAGCCAAATCACTGCTGTCCTTAAACGACTCAACCTCATATAAAAGATCGTAACTGAAGATGAAACTGCACCAACAAGTGTTTTGATTTTCAACAAACTGCTGTTTAAAAGGTGATAAATGAGCGACGATGTTTTACATAAAAAAAATAAAACAGCTTCTGCTTCATAATGACAACTAGTCAAATGTCATTATGTAACTCATAACCCATTTCATACAGAGGCCAGACACTATAAAACGAATTGCCTCCATAACAATTGTCCATCAACTATTCTGTTTAAATATGTGAAATATTTTGTTTGGGGTCAGTGTGTAGGCGTTAAGGAATGGTCTGGCTCTGATGTGAACATTACTTTGTCTGCCTCCAACCCCCAAAATACCAAGAGAAACATGCATATAATTACCACATAGCATGGTTTAATTCCCAAAGGGGGAGACAACATGAACCTCGCTCAGCCAAAGATGCAGAATGGAGCTGGCCGAGATAACAGACAGCAGGAGTCTCGGGTGTCATTACTGTATGTTTAGACTCGCTGTGCAAAATGTGGGCTCTCAGGTGCACGTGTGCGTGTGTTTGGTCTTTTGCTGGTAAGGTAAGAACCAGGTGATCAGGTAAGAACATGAAAACATCAACATGTGACAAAATGAAAGACAATATAAATGAGTTATTTACTTCAGCTTGTAAAAACAGTGGCTGGCTTGTAAGAGCTTTATCACGGACACAAGTTATGAGATGCCGACATTATTTCACATTTTTGGTTTAACCATGTTTGAAAGGAAAACAGATTTTTATAGCAGCAGATTGGTTTTAAACTGTGCAGTTTTATGTCCCATTGAATCCAAAATTTGTTGTATGAGACGACAGTCTGTGCTTGTCTCATACAAGCACAGACTTCATCTGAAGCTTATAATATACTTTTGATAGGCACTATAACCAATGATTATTTTATTATCAGTTAATCTGCCAATTACTTACATAAAAGCAGTAAAACCTCACATTTCAAAGGCTGGAATCAGCAACATTTTTGCTTAAAAAGGGACTGAGAGGATTAATCAATTGTCAAAAAGTTGACAATTGATTTTCTTTCGACCGAGTTACCAATTTATCATCGTCTAATCCATAATTATCAGCTCTACTTCCGATAACAGAAAGTGAAAAGAAGATCCGGCGTGAAATGCTAATGAGTGGTTGATCATGATACAGAGTCCCTTATGTAAAGTAAAGTTCAAGCACACAACGCTCATGCTGGAAACATTTATTTTTATTTCCAATTTCCATTCAGATTTTTGCAGAATTTAAGTTTTATAATCTGTCACGTGTTTATTTCTAAATAAACCCCAACAAATGAGCTGAACACAGCCTTTCTTTCTATTTATTGGAGAGGATGTAGTTCATCTTCCACCAGTATTTCTCACTTAGTGTCTAATCTTAAAGCTTTCAATGAAAATCAAGACGCCCTGATGGCGAGGGACATTTTAGCTTACAAAGATCTTGAAGTAATTGATATGTTAATGTATGCATACTACCGTCAAGTCTGACATGTCCAATCTGACAATACTGGCATGACCAGGCACCTAGCAACAACCAAAACACAACTATTATGGAAAACTACTATTTTGGTATGATACTTTACACAGACTTGAATTCATGTTACTCTCTAAAACCTGGCCATTTGAGTCTAAACTCTCTGATACCAGCTTTGAGGAGCAGCTACAGCAAAACATGCACAACCTTCAATCAACAGAAAAGCAACCCTGTTCTTGTGTTCTTGTCTTGTGGCAACGCCTGTATTGCAAACTACACAAGGTTTTCTAGTGAGCGTAGTGATGCAGGAGGAGAGACAAGAGTGCAGACCCAGGCAGGAGCAGAGAGCTGCCAAACACTGGGGAGGAACCTGGAAACCGATGGCCATGCCAAGACTCTTGGTGTCTCTCTGCGTTCGCACACACTTGCCATCGAGGAACGCAGCATCCAGGACACAAACACTGGACCGGGCCGAGGCAAGTTTGATGTAGGAGTAAGAGGAGGAGGAGGAGGCAGCAGGGAGAAACATGGGGGCAGACGGTGTGAGGAAGTGACTGGGTTAGGAGGAAGAGGAAAGCAGGGGTGACGGAGGAAGGGGTCTACCACAGTGCTATAAACACCAGACCTGGCAACGGGATGAACAATGAAGCAGTGAGCCAAACAAGACTTCATCCGACTTGAACTAAACGTTGTCGCATGACAATTCACAGTTAGACGGCGCAGCGCTGGACACCTTGTGTATACACATGCCGAAGATTAATACCGACCTCGGAGAGTGCGATTCACAAAAACAACAAAGCCCCGAGATTGAAATCAACAAAGCTCTGAGACTCGTTAAACACGTCTTATTGTTGGCAGCAGGCCGCACCCTGTGTGTGTGTGTGTGTATGCGCACGCGTGTGTCAAGCGTCTGCTGGACACATTTCCACAGTGAGAGAAAGTGCTGGCAGTGAGCGTTCGTATTTTTGTTTGAAACATATACATCGCAGAGGCCGAGCCCACGTCCCCTCGGTTTCTATGTGCTCCGAGCCAAAACGATCTTTTCTGTTGTCTGTCTACCTCTGTCTGCTTGTGTATTTGTGTGTGTGTGTGTGAGAGAGAGAGAGAGAGTGTGTGCGTGTATGAGTGCGTACTGAGTGATTTATGGAGAAGACTGGCCAAAAGGGACTACAGTGGAGAAAGACAGTCAGGCATTATGTGCCTACGATGGTTCCTAGACGACAAATTGAATGCGTGAATATTTTCCCTCGCCTTGCCATCATCTTCACCACGCTCCCAATTGAATCAAGCTGCCATCCAGGAATATTGGAAAGAGGCCTCACACTGCTAGCGATGTAAACATACTCTTCTTACGCACATGAACAACCCATTACACCCACAGTTTCCCTCTCGATGGGAAAAGAAGGAGAAAACACTAGGGGGTGGAGAGGGAAAGGGAAATGTTGTCATTGACTCACTACCAACCCGTCTCACTTTCCCCATCTGTGTGCATGTGTATGTTTCCTAATTAAAGCTCTAATTCAATGTCTTGTTCTGTTTCAAAATGTGTGTATTTACTAGGGAAATTTCTCGATTATAAGATGCATCACAATGCGGACATGGAAGATTCTGCATCGCTGCAGAGACGGAGCATAATTGAGAGTCCACAGCTTATGTTGACTGTTGATTGTCCAGGCTCAGATGCACAATAAAGTTAGGTTGAAACATTGCTCTCATGCTTTAAATTCTGGGCTGATCTTAGGCTAATGTTATTTATGTAGGAGGCATGTCAGAGGGAGGCAGAGATCATCTGCGAGTGATAAAAAAAAACCTCATCTAGTATTTTTTGAACGGACATCTCGTGACAAATGTCGGATTTTATGACCTTGCTCGGGAGCACGAACTGGACGAGACCCAATACAATTACTAATTACATTAGCCATTTCACATCCGCAGCCATAAATAATAACTGTTACAGCAAGCCAAGCTAATCAGCCACGATCTGAAGAGGCGCTGTCAAGTTTGCCATCCAACTCAGAGAGGTCAGCCAATAAATGCCTTATCTTAAAGTGTGAAAAGGATATTATTGTAGATTAGGACAAACATGTAAGGCACATCAGATGGATAAATGTTTTGTTTTTGTCATGTTTATGTATTTAAAAGATGCAGCTTTTATTTTGTAGACTGCTGTAATCTGATTATTTGAAGGACTTTCTAAATATAAAAAGGGAATTTAAATTATGAAAAAGTAGCAATGTGCAGTAATATAGATCACTGAGGATGCCATACGCCGAGATGCACACACCTCACACCTCTAGTATTTACAGTGTGGGTCAGATTTAGGGGGGGACAACAATCAGTGTCCTCATATTGTTTTCACAGCAGTTACATTCAGAAAGAGCTTAAAGTTGGTGAAAAGCCTCCAGGACACAAATGTGCCTCCGTGACAGAGTCATACACAAACCTTAGTAATCCTGTTTTGCAGCCCCAGAGGGATGGAAGGAAAGACGAGAGTGAAAAGAGAGAAGACCAGGCAGAGGATGGAAAGAGAGACACAAAGGACAACTGTATTCTATCTGATTGACCTTTGCTTCTGATCTGTGACAAACTGAGCATGCAGTCATAACTCAAAAACAGCCGCAAGGGGGGGGGAGAAAGAAGTCCTGGTGTGTGTTTGTCTGTGTAATAATTTCCCCTTAAGAGCAGAAAAAAAAAAAATAGAAGAATGTTGAAAGAATGGACAAATGTGTGTCCAGTAAGCTTGGAATGCATGTGAAATCAATACAGGGAGAAATGTGAAGGGGTCGACCTCTTTTATTATTCATAAGCTTGAGATTTAAGTATGAAATATAAAAGCCATAGTTGTTCTGGCTTGATGTGTTAAAATGTCTTTGATGAAAACAGGAAGGTGGCCGGTGCTCGGTGCTTGAATAGAACATTATGGCACAGTCGGCAAACTGAGGACACAAAAGGCTGATTCAACCTGCTGCTCTGAGAGTTAAAACATACGGGACACGACCGGACTGGAACTGGACCAGGACCAGCTGCAGGACCAGACATGTGACAGATGAGATAGACATCAGCATTTAAATGCCACTGAATGGGCTGCACAGTAAGCGCAGAGTAAGAACTATGTTACAAATCCAGAAATAAAACACAAAAGGAGGCTTTCAAAGATGATTACTCAACCCCATTGTAGTAGGTTTGATTTCATTTTCCAATATCCTCGATCCGCAGAAATAGCCTTTATGGTATCGGGTTTTATGTCGTCTGGAATGAAATAAGTTTGGAGCAACATTTTATTACTTTGAAGACTGTTTAACAGCTGTAAAACTACTCTCGGGGTCAAACGGCGACTTCCATTCAGATAATCTGGACAACTTAAGAATTGAATCCATCAGAAAAGGCATTCTAACCGCGCTTTTACTACCCGAGATCAGCCTTTAGTTTGTGTTCTCTTAAAACCTTGAGCACCTAGAGTTATTGTGGTGCTAAATAAGATGTGACTGAGGGGGTGGGGGCCAAGTACACTGACTTCTTGGATGACCACACTTAACCGAATTAAAGAACAGAGGAGCTTCTCAATGTGGTCACGGAGACTGAAAAGGCTTTAAGTGGTCTTAAAATGTGAAACTGAACCATTCACGCCGGCCCCTCAGAGACTGTCAGACAAACTACATATGACTTTTTTTTTTTTTTTATTTGATGAGGAACAATCCAGAAGTCATTGGATGATAGAGCCATTCACAAAGCAGTCAATAAAAAAAAAAAAATCAACCAGATGTTGGCGGTTGCTGTTCGAGTATGGCCAGATCTGAGCCGCACGCTGAAACGGAGAGGTGTTGACGACGCGATGGGAAATCTCATGAGGCTGTGGCTCATGCGGCTGCGGTGGCACTGTGGTGGGGTAAACTGTGGCAAAGCACAGAGACATCTTGAGTACTGGTGGTGTGTGTGTGTGTGTGTGTGTGTGTGTGTGTGGTAGTGAGAGAGAGACAGAGAGGTGTTCACATTGTGGTAGAATCTATTTTGACCGCACGGTAGGAGAGCCTGGCAGACTACAGAAGGAGAGACCACAGTGATGAGGTTACCAGAATTAGAGCTGAGGGCAACCCCCTGTTGAGTATATGGGATAAATGTGTGTGTGTGCGTGTGCGCGCGTGTAAACCTTGTTTATTAGGGGAAACAGTGAACGAGCAGGCATAATGCTCGTTTTCAACAACACATGCAGATGCATACATCAACACCTGAAGCTGTGAGAGAGCCGCCATTTCTTGCTGTCGGTCAGAAGCAGTTCCACTTGACCAGCTGAAGGAGGTTATGTGCCTTGCTCAACAGCAACTCAGCTAGAGGGAAGAGCATTTACTACACTTTCCACAACGGGACTCAGTAGCCTCACTGTGTGTGATCACACCTTTTTTCTTTGGTCTCAAACACCAAACCAAACTTTGTTTTGCATTTTTTCTTTTCAGTTCATTTAAGTTCACACTGCCCAATTACAAGTGATCCGGGGCTTGTAAACGAAAGTCAGATGGACTCACAAGTAGCTTGTTTATTGGACAGGGTTTTGGCAACCTGTTATCCTTTAAGATTACAGATTTTGGCAGCTAAAGAGCATGAGAGTAAAAAAACAAATCCTTTAGGTTTCACTGAGGACTGTGGACTTGTCTGCGCTTTTTGACATAATTTAGCATCTCTGGTCTATATAACAGATAAGAAGCAAATAGCTGACTACAGTGATCTTTATAGGCTGTGGTTTGCCCTTGGTTCATTTTGTTATGCTCGGCTTTCCAAACATGAGTAACTGCTGAATATCCGATGTCAACATCCGTCTCACTGTACTCATAAAATCGTATGAAATAAGTGACCAAACAGTGGACAACATGTTTATGAGAATGTTTTTGGGGCTGTTTCCTGTAGCTAGTTCAGATTACATTCTCCGTTTTAACAAATTGGACCCCTGTCGGCTGGGAAATGGACCCATCAGATTTGCCTTGAATTATGTTCTTCCCTGACTAAACCAAAACAGAGGACTCTGCAGTCTTCAGGGGTTTCAATCGGCTTCAGCTCCGATCAGCATGACGGGAACCTGACACTGGGGTGGACACAATACTTTTCCCCACTTTTATGGCACAATGCTATGATGCATGTTGAAGTTAAGGTGCATACTGTACTTATCCATCCGCTTCTGTTCAAGCTGCTCTCGAACATAATTCAGTTGGCAATGAGATTGAAAAAGACACTGAAGTTAAAGATATTCAAAAAGTAAAGTCTACTGGATGCAGTCTGATGACATATACGATCTGTTGCTTTCTACTCTTTCCTGTTTTTCCGTCGTGTTCGTGGTGTTGAACGTGACACACCAAAAAAAAAAAAAAAACAAAGTCAAATGTGACTGACGAGTATCATTTTTATTTTTGCAAAACTGACCAGCAAAAATAAATTTTAGGTCATATTGCCCACACTTTGTACTGGAGAATAATTCTATATGGCTATTTATTGACTTCCTCTGGAACAAAATGACTTACTAAGTTCGGTGTCGTGAAATAAATAACGGCAGACACAGCTCTCTTCTTTGAACATCAGTTTGATTATTTTTTTGTGTGATTTTTTTTTCATATACTGTATATCGATCTGGGAAAACACTGCAATGATGACTTTAACCATATCGTTCAGGCCTGTTGTCATAAATGTAAAGTAGTGGTCGTATTATATTACAATGGCGCTGCGTTATGCAATACACCCATGGTTTAAATTTATTTGCATGTATACTCATAAACCCAGAGTATCGACTCCCCCTCTGAAATGCTGAAAAACAAGAAACCTGGGTTTGCAGCTAAAATATTTAGGCCAGCTCTGCAAGTGCACTAAAAAGCCACAGACTTATAGTGACTGTCCAAACATGCTTGGTGTGAACACACTCCAACTGTTGATCTTCTCTATCCATCCACCCGTCCATCTCTATCCTACAGAGAATCCTGTGCCCATACTGTTGACCTCTGCTCTTTAGTTTCGCAGTCTGATACTGTATTATGTCTACATGTTTTTTTCCCCCCCAATCGGAAGTCACAGAAAGAAATAGTCAAAGTAAACTGGGAGAGGCAGGAAGGACGATGGAAGAGGGCAGAAGAGGAGAAGAGATGTAGCCTGAAGATTGTAAACAGCTCTTGCTGCCAGGCCCCTGGGTGGGCCACACATTCACTCTCACTTTATCTTATTGACACACAAACACATGCACACATGCACACACACACACACATGCACACACACACATAATACTCTGCCCCTCTGTCCAGACCTCCTGGTACAAACCATTCCAGGAACAGAGAAGCGAGAGACAGACATGGAGATAGAGTGAGGAGAAGCGAGGGGGAAGGAGTAACGAGAGTCAATATATCTAAACATGAATAAAACTGAACTCTTGTTTTCTCAGGAATCACAGTGAGGTGAGAATGATTCAACAGAAAGATACATTTTAAGAGATGGAAATGAAACTACTCTACGTTACATTTAATCTTTGTTCACCGAGGTAAAATAGAGTCAGGTGAAGAAGTCAAACTGTTGAGACGACATGAGAGCCTCAAGTAGAAAAAAACAGCTGAGAGGAAAAGGCAAAGTGAAAACTTCTCCCTCTGCAAAGACAGATTTAGTGGCAGTGAGAGTAGACCACTAACCAATAGCATCCTGCTGCGGGTTGGTTCGGGGTCATGACCCTGGCCCTCCCTCCAATTACAATGACATCTCCTCCACAGCCCGGCAACAGCCGAATAACTTGGTCAGCTTTGGCTTGCAGCAGTGTATATTTGTGTGCATCTCCATGTCATTCATACTAATGGCCGTTACAATCTTACGGTTCCCATGATGGAGAGAAACAGTGTTTTGGACAATGTTTACAGACAATGTTTGGTGTGCACGGATGTATACCTGCACATGGAAATACAAACTGCCTGCCATATGCATAAAACTACTTGTTTACTCCATCTTCAAATGCTGGCAAAATAATCACCCACTCACCTCTGAAAGGTAGCTATTTTTATACTTTTTTGGACTGCCATGTAATCAGATTTTGTTGCAAATGCTAGAATCTATGGAGTAAACAAAGTTATGAACACAGGGTCAACCGGGGTCTGCTGCAAGATCATTTATTAGTTTGTCCACATTTAATTAACTAGTTTGCACAAGTACGCCCACTCCTTGCTCCGTGAAGGAAGTTAATACAGTTGACATTAAACAAACTATTACATTTTCTTTTTTTATTACATTGCTGCCTTCTGGTAGTTGGGCCAAACATAATGCGAATGGCAGAATCTGCCCACTATCAATTCATGTTCATGAAAATCTTGAGGATTATAACTTAAATGCAGTGAATGCATGAACGCTTGTGTCAACTTTTACCTAAAAGGATTTGTAGTTACAGCCTTATACATAGGAATATCCTAATCACTTCAACACGGTGAATCATTATTTCATTATTATTATTTTTCTTTTTTATCATTATTTTTGGCCTTTTCATGGCTTTATTCAGACATTACATCTGAATAGTAACAGGAAACAGGATGAGGGAGGGGATTACACGCTGCAAAGGGCCACAGGTCAGATTCGAACCCTAGGCTGCTGTGGTGTGGTGTGCGTTTTTTTTTTTTTTTTAGGTATTGCAGTGCATTGGTATTTGGTATTAGCTTGAACCTTATCTGAGTACTGAGGTTGTATCAGGTTTGTTATTGGCAGTCAGAGGAAGTTGGCCTGGAGCATCAGTGCATGCTTTAATACCTGGAATGGAAGTTAATTAATCTGCCAATTTTAATGACAGATATGAGCAATAAAGCAATTCTTAATGTGGTCATACAGTGAGAAAAAGTACCGATGCATCAAGATGCGCATAGACTCGTATTGTGTGGTATCCCTGGCCTAGTGTGCACGTGCTTTGCGGGACAAAGAGCAGGAGTCAGGCAGGTGGGGGGAAAAGCTGCTCCGGTGTCAACTGAAAGTACTTTAAGATCTGTCACAGAGACCCTCTGACACACTAGCGCAGGGCCTCCAGTGATACATACGCGAATACTTCTGCCCAGAGACAAACAGGGGGTGTGAGGGAGAAAGTGTGCACGTGTGTGTGCGTGATAGTTTTCATGTCTGGGCATGTCTGCTCTCAGCCTGCTACTGGAGACATTGAACCCTGGTAACAGAGCTCTCAGGAAAAGATCATCGCCATCTAAGTACACACTCAGCCACCCACAAAGACGTTTACATCCATCTGGTCATGAACTGGTCAACGACAACAACAACAATAACACTGACAGCGACAGCCAAGAATAACACAATCATATCTGTCCATATTAGCAGTAATGAGGAACAAACGGTGAGTCATATGGCTTTCCGTTGCCCACCCAACCCCTGGACCTTAAAGCCAAATCACACCTAAACCATGGCCGTCTCAGCTATCCACCCCCATATCAGATACACACACACACACACACACACACACACACACACACACACACACACACACACACACACACACAGCTGTTCACTGTCATTATCCCCTCCATCTATGTCATTCACCCCCCACAACCCCCACGATGTACCCCATTTCTCTCCCCAACGCATGTAAACAACCCTCACGTACCCTCCCCCCCAATCTTAAGCATCCCTTCCATCTACCCCGCCCCCTCTCGGCCAGACCCAACAATCTAGGCTACCAAACACACACACACAGTGAGTGTTAGACCCTTCCTCAAAAACACACATACACACACACAAGCTCACCCCTACATGCACATGCAACATAAACATCCAGGCAATGCCCCTGCCCCCTTCCCAACTCTGAGGAATGCGGGGACCAGCTGTTGGAGAAAATAAAAAACGAGGAAGCATACCAAAACAGGAAATGCATCAGCAGGGGCCTATCAGAGGGCTTTATCAGGCCAGTGGCAGCCCCGCTGAGAACCTGGGTGGCGCCATATGCTGATTGGCTGATCAAAGTGGCAGCTGTGTCATTACAGGTCAGGAGGTCAGGGGTAATCAAGAAAGGTTACGAGCATGCGCACTCGTGCATGTGTGTGTTGCCATGGCTATCTAAATGAGGGGAACTTGGAGGAAATGTGGGAGGAAATGCAGAGAGAGATAAGGTAAGAATCAATCGCAAACGACAAAAGGAGAGATGGAGAAAGAGATGTAGAGAGAAAGAAAGAATGAGATCTGCAAATCTAACTATGTATTCAAACAAATGAACTGTTTTGTTTTTAGATCTCTGTCCTGTTGTGCTTTTGAGACATCCATCCCACGTGTCTCTCTTCTGCTTCTCGATAAAAATCAACATTTGTCATGGCCATACATCAGCAGCATGGTCGTGTCATTAAAGGGCGTATCATCGGAACTGAATTGGGCGTTAAGACTGAAACGTGTGAGAAAGAAAACAACAGCGAGCCTCGACTGAAGCCATTCAAAAAAAGGTTTGCGTGTGAGAATCCAAACCGGATGGTTAAGACCCTGCTCGGTTCTCTATAATTCATGTTCTCTCTCCACTGAGCTCTTATGAAACCTACACGTACACACATACACTCGCACACAGCCACACACACACAGGATTTTACTTCGGAGTGAATTTTCCAAATCAGGAGACACATAGAAAGATGGGGGGGTGGGGGGCCTTTCAGCGAAGCTTGATTGCCAGGAAAAGCTTCTGCTTTTATTAGGCTCACCACCAGCGTACTCGCACGTGTGTGCACACACATACAGTATATACGTACACACACTAATTAGTGTATCAGGCCTTTCTTTCCTTCCGACGATTTATACGCCTAGAACGCTGACGGATACATTTAAGAGGGGCTGCATGACTCTGGATAAAAGGAGAATCATGAGCTTCTCCCTTTGAACTGATGCTTTAGTTTTCTCTTCCTATTTTTTAGTGAAACATTTGATAAAAATATTGCCTCTGTAATGTCACAGTGCCTCAGTAAACATAATGATGTCATAGTTATGGACTAATTAAGGCTTTCTCTTACATCTGGCCTTGAGAACGTCATCATATTTTGACTGTCATCATCGTTTGTCTTCCTTTAAGAGACTGTAAATTAGACACGACAGAATATGACCCATTATTAAGTATAAGTACACTACTGAAAAATGACTGTAGAAAATCAGCTTTGTTTGATTTGTTAGACAATAGCTGTGATTTCTTAAATGAAATCGGATGAAGTTTCCTAGTCCACAAAACATTTCTGGAGCTTCACAGCAAAACAGCGTTGCAGCATTCTCCTAAACAACTGAAGTAGATGGAAACTTGTTTTAAAACCCGAAAAAAAGACAAGTGAAAACAAAAAAACAACAACATAAATTGGCTCCATTGAGCTCGTCCGGTGTAATGAAGGTCTTCAGAAACTCCAAGATCCCAAATTGATTTCAAAAGGCATTATATACGCCTTCGACGTGCGGTCAAGCTTGTGCACTTCAGACAGGGTGAGCGCTATCGCATTTCAGCTTAGCAGCTAAAGTGAAGCTTTCTGCTTCACAAAGGGAGTAAATAACATCTTTTCAAATCAATTTCAGATCTCAGGGGTTTCAGAGACTTGGATTACACTGGACAGGCTGTATAAAGCTATTTTTTTTGTATTTTTTATGTCGTCATCGTTACGTTTTAAAACAGTCTGGTTGTTTAGGAGAAAATTGCAACGCTGTTTTGTGGACGAGGAAACTTTTCCATCGGAATGAGGGTGAGAAGATAATGACTGAATGTTTATTTTGAGTGACCTTATCCTTTGAAGCTCGCAGGAGGCTGTGATACATAGTAGTCATACACAATAAGGGGATGCCCTTCGCTGTTTCAAATTTCACAGATAGCTGCATTGTCCACTCCTCTTATCTTCACCGGTGTGCTTGCTTGTAATTACATTGAGAAATACATTGTTTCCTGTATGCTAGGCTACTGGAAAGCAGCCTAGCATACAGGAGAGATAGCATCATGTAAGAAACACTAGCGGTATGAATTAAACGGCAATTGTAATTTGATGTATCATCCAGCTCTATGTGGAAAAGAAAAATGAGACAGACAGAGGAGAAGAGAGCACAGGGAGAAAAGTGGCAGAAGTTAAAAATGTTAATTGGCGTGATAAGCAAGGGTGAGGCAGCACCGGGAAGGGAAGGAAGCAGAGCGGCACACACAGACAGACAAGGCTGTTCGAGGAAAGCCTGTGTTTGCGTGACAAGGTGGAAAGGAGGAAGAGGGAGGGAAGGAGAGTGGGAGCCATCATGATCCAAATAGTTGAAAATAATAAAATTCCACACAGATAAGCAAGATTTCCCCCTCTGTGCGACCGCCTGATTCAGCACCTCCAGCTCCAGAGAGCCGGGGCTCAGAGCGGAGAACAGGAACGGGAGGAGGGGAGGTCGAGGATCACGGGGGTTTGCAGCCCCCCCATCCTGTACCCCTCTCCACCACCACCCTCTCTCTCTCTCAGACCAGCCAGATACACACAGTCACATAAATACACACAACCCTAGAGGGTCTATTGTTAAGCAACAAGGAGTCAATAACAGATAGGAGGATGGGAGGCAGTGAGAGAAGCTGTACAGCAAAACGTTGCCATCTAGTGTCAGTCAAACAGAGAGGGGAGAGCCAGACTTGGCCACAGCTTCCCTCTCATAATCACTCTCAATACAGCTGTTTCTTTCTCTCTCCCTCCTTTTCAGCTGTGTCACAACTCCTCCATGTTTGCCACTCAGTCTCTCCCCTCTGTTTGTTTGTCTCTCCCTCTCGCTCTCTCTCACTCCTCTTTAACTGAGGCCTTCCCCGTGGATCGAGCGGGGGTGGAGAAAGCGACAGAAAGAAACACGGGAAATGAGCAATTTGAATGAAGCTACCACTTATTCTACAACTGTTGGTCCAACCCCATATCTTGTTTTGTTCTGTGGTCGTCGGGTCGGGACATTGCTTTGGGGCAACGAGTAATCTGACTGGTGCAACTGGTTTGCTTCACTGCTGTCAGTGTCCGAGACCCTGGAGAGAAACCATGACACCCTATTTACTGCTTATATGAAAACCTTGCCAGCAGACACACAAACAATAATGAAGAGCTACTTGAGTTATGTGAGAAAGATCAGGGCTTTTAATACATGCAAACATCCCCACATGACTAGAACAACTGCTAAGACAAAAAGACCAGACAAACGTTCCAGACCTCATCAGAAAAATTAGTCTGCAATGAAGCAAGTAAATACAACCTTAGACTGTATAAAGCACATGTATGCAACTTCTAGACAAAATGACTGCAAAACACACTGAACTTATTTAAAATTTTAATGTTATGGAAATTACAATTGCATTAAAAAAAACACATTTAAGATATGTGTTGATGGGTCTAGGCTGTCCTCTCCTAGATCGTGACCACTAGAGCCACTATGGCCGAAATTATCGGCTGATATTGGCCTGTCACAGGTACTGGTATGGAAATAGTTGTTAAAGCAGAAAAAGATGCTTGGGGTAATTTCTAATTATCTAATTCCAAGATAAGTTTACAGTGAGATGTCATTTTGGAAAATACATTGTATTGTCAAACTGTTAAATATCCTGCCTCCACGGCAAACATATCTTTGTACTTGACAACATTTAAGGGATCATTGCAAAAACTGTTTATGTATGTTTTCTGTGTATACAAGAATAAGGGCCAATATATCAATATTGGAATATTTAAACTCTCTAATATTGGTATCCACTGGCTTTAGTGACTACTATCAAGTTAGTGACAGCACTGGTTAATGTGTAAACAAAACAATGTGCTCACTTCATGACAACTAAAGGGCGGCATCGTGACAACACATTTGACCATCTGTGTGTCTGCTCTCCCTCCTGCTGCAAAGTTTTCACTCATCATCTACTTTTACTCATTCGCCCTGACGCAGACTCTCCTCTGACTGTATGAAGTGAGCTTTTGTCTACTGAATGGAGCTTGTGTGGGATTAGTGCAACCACACCCCACAAAAGGACAGACTTACAACAATGCGTACGGACTCCCAAGCAAGGCCAGATAACTCTTGATACACATGGACGTCTAATCTCTGTGTGATTTTATTAGGTGTATACAGAGTGTCAAACAACAGTGGATTTTTATGCTAAATGGTTGCAAGCATCTCACAGGTGCCTGGAGGTGCCTGGAGGTGCCCAACACATAAAGAACACAAACTCCTGCTCCTCCCTTCTGACCTCTGAAAACAACTCGAGGAAAATGTCTGAGATTCCTTTCTTTACACGGATACATAACAGGCTTTCAGGGAAATGATGGAGAACCTTTACTTAAAAGCTAAAAACTGGTCAATTACAAAATAAAGTTAGGAAAATGTTCCAAATGTAATTTGCTAAATATTTTCCAAACTGTTTCCTTTAAAACAATTGAGGTTAAACCACAAAACTGCAAGAGAAATTAAATAAAATCAAAGTTATTTTTCAGGATCCTGTAAGAACTGTTAAAATACAGCATGTTGTCAAACAATCTGAGCAGCTGTAGACAATCTGCTGGGTGGAAATCATTACTTTTATAGCATGGATTTGACATTTACAGAACAATGTGGCACTAAACTCGATCATTCAGAAATGCTGAGACTGGTCAGGCATCCCATTCATATATTCACAGCGTCACCCTCCGGGAGCTTTCAACATGCACTCTGAGCACTCAGCCCACTGAAGTGCTGCGGCTGGCACCAGCCAGCAAAGCTCGCTTGCAAACTAGCTGCCACTCCAAAGAGAGAAAATAACTCCTCCCCTGACCAAAACTCACCACAGCCTTTTCATTTACATGCCAGGCAGAGAGTACTTTATCGTAAATGTTTGACTGACAATAATGTTGCCGAATGATGACTGAAAACATTCAAAACTGACTATAATTTCAGGACTGGAGTGCTTTCTCTTTTATTAAAAGCACCAAGTTGGATTTACAAAGGTTTCAAATGAAGGCAAGGTTTAACTGGAAATGGTGGCACAGTGCGCTTTAGCTGTGAGATGGGCCAAGAGAATTTAATGAGGGTAAACCACAGGGTCTGACATGCATTATGAACATGATCGGCTGCAAAAGAGCCTTCTTTTCTACCGAGCACATTCAATCCAACTTTGAAAGACGATTTTTCTGCAAAAATACTGCAGGTTTTCCTGATAATAAAGGTGACGTGACTTGCTCACATATTCTTAAAAACCACAGGAAAATGTTATTACACAAATATATAGTGAACCACATGTGAAATCTAATTACACCTACTGTACATGAAGTAATGTCTACAACAGAGGTCAAGAAGTGCATTGCAGAGTTTTCCAACATCAGCCCTTTACAGCATCAAATAGATGGAACAGTGTGAGCTGACTGCGAAAATCTGAAACAAGTGTTACCCCGAGCGTAGTGACTAAAGTTAGCTCTTTTACACTCAGCTAGTCCTTCCTAGCGGTGCATGAAAGCAGTCTGACTCTATATACACCAGTTTCACGGATGTGCAGCCAGACCTATAAGCAGTCTGATAGACTCAAGATTTTTCATTTTCTACTGCTGTTTTTGTCGCCCCACCACCAGCACCATACACACACGGCCTCTTCCCCCTCCCCCTGATCGCTTTGCCCCGTCTCTGGACCTCCCCGCTCTGGCATGACTCCATCATGCCCTTAGTCACCTCTCCTGTGTGAGCCCCTCACACACACATACACACTTTCCCACACACAGTGCACATTTCACACATGCAGACGTTATCTCCTCCCCCGTTACTGGGGTCCCCCCTAAGCCTGAGGAAAATGGCCGTCACGGAACCCCGCTAACGGGAGGCCTCCCCCCGACCACAAACCAAGAGTAAGGAATGAGAGAGAGAGAGCAAAACGTATTACTGCTGCAATATTAGCTGATGGAGGGAGCAGGGGGAGAGAGAGAGAGATGGGGTAGAGGGAAGGATGAGGGTAGAATGGGGGGGACCGCGGTGTGAGCATCGACCCACAGAACACTCTCCCACATGTGGAGTCAATTAGGAACAATCTTGTTTTCTACCCACCGCTGCAAAAGAAAGGAGGGTTTTCTGGGGCTCTGTGTGTGTGTGTGTGTGTGTGTGTGTGTGTGTGTGTGTGTGTGTGTGTGTGTGTGTGTGTGTGTGTGTGTGTGCATACACAAGAGAGAGAGCGAGGTAGGAAAGGGAGTTGAGGGAGCATGTTTTTCTGAAAAACCTGAAAGAGGACTAGGCTGGCTATTCGGTTCTATATCAAGCCATTTTAAGCACAAAGTCTGCATCTCAGACTTTCTCCCCGCTGTTCACCATCAAATGAGCATGACTTCAGAAAACCACGACATGACTGCGACTACAGAGCGAATGACACTCAAGGAAAAACATCAGTCCTCTAGGGCTCAGCATGCATGAATGATGCAAACATGTCACCGTGTGTGTGCTGTTCCGCATCCTCACACCTATCATCGTCGTGTGCATCTGGTGAGACAGAAGCATCACTACTGACTCCGCTGGGAATTCCAGACGCACACAAAATCACAGGCCACTTCCTTGGTGTCAGACAAGAGGAAGTCTCCCCTTTTAAAAGATTCATGGCTGCGGCAAGTATGTATCCTCTTTCAAACTGTCGTGTTTAGACAATTTTCATTATTCATCCGTTTCAAGATTGATGGCTCCCAGTCGGGTGGGCGGCACGGCGTAAACAAGCGTCTACACCGCTGCTGATTTATCTGGGCAAGATCAAAACGGCAGGCACAAAACAAAGGCCCCTTGCTTTTCACGTCTGCATCAAAGACGCATTAAAACACTGACTTTTTTTACTTTTTTCAGGGGAGGTTTGTGTGATCTCAAAGAAGAACAGACTTCAAACACTGGCAAGAAGCACAGGGAATGGGACTTCCTGACCCACGGCTCACCTCAAACACAGGTGTGAAGGCAACGGCCGTGATGCAATGAGGGAGTCTGGGCTGACACACCAACGGTGGGAGTGTCCTTTCAAAACTACACACATGATTGTTCACATCCCAGCCGTGGCACAACACACAAGCACAAAAAGTAGAGCTATACCAGATGATAACCATATCTCAATATTTCCTGTAATAAGTCTGGCATGTAACCAAAGACGACCTTTCACCTTCAGGCCCCGCAAGAACGCAGACTGCTGCTTTCTCTAGAGGGCAGCCAGAGTGTGTGAACTGCACAGGAGAGAGATGCAAAGTAGAGCTGTGTGATTTGTGTTAGTCTAGGTATGTGTGTGCACAAGAGGCTTCTCTCATGAGAACAGGGAATAACATTTAAAAATGGCAGATAAAGACAGAGTTCTTGTTTCCATTTTTTTGTACATGCGTGTACGATGATCTTCATTCCTGTTGTGTGTCTTTTCGTACCTGTATGTGTGCGTGCAAGAGCTCACCTTCAAAAGCCGCCTGCCCTTAAGGGCTCTATGGGGGAACATCAACTTACCCGTCTCACCTCTCTCACCCCCCTTCAAAAAAAAAAGCCCATGACACAAAAAAATGAAGGCTCGAGGGCCCCGATATGCCCTTGCCCCTAGGTATTGTGTTTAATAGTGCAGCCTCAACAATTAGAAAAACACAACACAGCAGGGCGAGATAGAGAGAGAGACAGAGAGCGAGAGAGAGAAAGTTATTGTGGAGAGGTCTCCACCTCCCACTGTGTACTGGAATGGAGTCAATGAGCTAATGCTACTCAAACAACACAGCAACAAGAAAAGACAGAGTAGGAGTCAGAGTGTGTGTGTGTATATGTGTGTGTTTGTATCTTCTCACCAGCTGAACGTAGGCTACTTTATAGTCAGGCTTCTTAACCTTCTGGCTTAGGTGATTCCTCTTCTTATTGGAGCCTGAAAAACAGAAAAAACACCGGACATTGCATCGCTTGGCAAACAGGAATGACTAAACATGAGCAAACTGGTTATGAGACAGCAGACAGCGCGACAGAGTGATGATGATGATGATATCGTTTATGAATTTGGTGCGAGTTGGGTTGGGCAATGTGACGATAAACTGTGAAGACGATGGAAATTTGTTAACTGGTAGAGAGATGGTGCTATATGGTGGGAAATGTTGCTAATGAGCGAGTAGAGATGCTTTCGTGTTTTTCAATGAAATGAGTTCCTCAATTTGAAAAGCTATCACTGGATGAAACAAATATGGACTCCAGCATTGGATTTAGTTTTTAACAATAAACACCTCACTAGTATATCTCTATTAGCTGCAACAAATTAATTAATTGATTATTCAACAGACAGAAGATAAAATAACTATTTTCTATTACATTTCTTCAGCAACAATGGCAAACAACACAATGGTTCCAGCATTTCTAGTATGAACATTTGCAGCTTGTCCACATCTATTTCATTATTGATAACTCATTATTTTTTCGTTTTGGACTACTGGTTGAACTAAACAAGCGATATCATGGTGTCACCTAGGCCCTTGGTATCACGATATATGTGAATATCCTGATGTACTGACATACAGTCCTACAATTTCCTTATTCATTTTATATTGCCGCAAAGAGGATGAAATATTTATTTTGCCTCTTAACAACATGTAAGGTGAAAAGATTCCAGTATGTTTTAAAACATATTCTGATACTTATTAGTGGATATCATCGTGAATTGTAATTATTTTTGGTCAGGATAATGGTGATAAGAAATATTCAGATTGTCCCATGCGTAGTTTCCAGACTAATCCTGTGAGTTGCTATAGTCCACCCCTGAGTGACAATCAGCAAAATGACTGAAGCACTATCTTGACATCTATTTACCTGCACAGCGATTAACTCATTATGTTTCATTCCTATCTGAACAACAGATATTTTACTCTACATTTTTCCCTGTAGAACAGAGCACAAGCTGAGCCTGAGCCTTTTGACTGCAGAAGGCAATTTAACCTTTTCCCCAGCTGGAGATGATGGTGACATCATCCTCTCTCCTGTCAGACCTTTCACAGTCTGGAAGATAAGGGACTCTGGGAGATGCTGAGTGTCTGTGTGTCTGTGTGTCTGTGTGTGTGTGTGTGTGTGTGGAGGCAGGCTAGGATTCTGGCTTGACAAAAATCAAAGGTAATTTTACTCAACTTACAGGCACTTCACACACGTATCTCAAACTTTGCGTTACAATGTAAACCCACCTGATGGATAATGACGAGAACATCAAACGGTTCATCTCTAATCTCAACGAGACCCTGGTGGTCAAGTCAACAGGCCCTCTGAGTAATGGCCATTGCCATGGGAACGGTTTATGACATGAAAAACAAGGGAAACATTCCGCTGTAATGAGTCATTTGTGTGTGTCTGTGTGTGTCTGTGTGTGTGTGTGTCTGTGTGTGTGTCTGTGTGTGTTTGTGTGTGTGGTACGTATAGCTAGTAATCACTAGCCAGGCAGCCCACTGCTCAGGGAAAGCCCTGAGCAGGGTTGTAAAACACCCCCCCTCCACGCCTCCCTGGCTAACTGAAGGCCCCTGTGTGTGTGTGTGTGTGTGTGTGTGTGTGTGTGTGTGTGTGTGTGTGTGTGAGACAGTGGTAACGATGAGTGTGTGTGCCTCTCAGTGTGTGTGTGTGTTTGTGATTGTTGAGGGAATCCACAGGGAAATGCTATGACGTTTTAAAGAGCAAGGTAAGGCACTGACCTGTTCCCCCCCCGTGAATAAATCTCTCACACACACACACACACACACTCACACACACACACACACACACACTCTTGTACACCTTGAAAAAGATACCTTGAAAAAGTGCGTTTCTCTTCATTCACATGGCCCTTTCCTAACACATACAGACACACAGACAAAGCTTTCATACAACACTCGCAAACGCAAGCACAATTTCTCCCACTTTGAGATTGCGGTTTGGCAGCCGGCTATCATGTTACAAATCCCAGGCCGGAGGGGTAACCATGGCAACTTCTTCCAAAATACCCCTGCCGCCCATGGAGGAAAGAAAGGGTCGTTTGCGCCCCTCGCTCTCTTCTGCTGGTTCCCATCTTTACGCTGCCAATGGAGTGGAACTCCTGACGCAGAGAGGGGGATACCTTCTCTGACGCACCTCGGGATCACCAGGGGCCCCGAACCTCCCTTTCTTCTCTATCCTTCTCTGTCCCCCCACAGCCTACTGCTTTCCTTCCACCCACCCTCCCAAGGGGCTTTCCTTTTCCCCTAGCTTTTAATGACACAACCCTAATAAACAGCGTTAATGGGTCCTCCACACTGTAGGCCAGGCCATACTAGGCGCCTCTCTCCTCCCTCCCTCCCTCCACGTCTCCTAACCAGTTTCTCCTCCAGAGGTAGAGGGGGTTCCTCGTGGCCCTTCAGGCGCAGCGTAGAGGGGGCTCGTGCCTCGTTCCTCAGCATATCTCGAACTTAAAGCTACCCATATGTCCTCTCCTTCTGTTCTTCCATGAACTTGCAAATTCCTAGACTTGTAGGGATCACAATCACTCTATGTTACCCTGAGCCGTCTACTCCCCCAATAAAAAGTCACAGAGATTATTACGTCAATGATATAAGACTGTTGGCTCTATGATCATCCTTGACGAGGGGTCAGGAAGGGATCGGGCACTTAGGTCCTTGAACTTGCAAGTTTGTAAGTGAATAGCATGTGTTTGTGTGGAGGGAGCGTGGGGTGTCCTGGGACAGCTGGAGGCTGGAATGCTGCAGCAGCAGATTGTCAGATAAGCAGCTGTGTGTGTTAGGGGAAAGGAGAGCCAGGCACGCCAACCACTACCACAACTAGCCGCTGGAAAACACTCCGGCTGCTGCATGTCAATGGGAACATCGCAAGCTGAAATTGCTAATAGCTGCTAACCAACTTTTTACAGTCTCCTTCACAGAACCAATTTGGTTTAATGCCTCCAAAACAAAAATCATCTTTCTGTGAATTCCAGCACGCCATAACCAAAACTTACTGGCTACTGGGATGGCTGCAACCTTGAGGATTATACAACCTTGGACGCTGAAGTCTGCAATACAAATGGACTGAGAAATGAGTGCAACACACTGAGCATGTGGATGGATAGTGATACGGGGACTGTGACGCAGGAGTAGATTCAATAGATACTTGTTCTGTTGTAGTTTTCGTCGCTGGAATCTATTGTAACATGAAGTCACTACAGATAGTGAAAGTTGCTTATACTTAATACTTAAAACACACATTTTTGGTGGAGATTTTAAAAAGCAGCTGTGGAAAGTAGTCTGACACATCATTGTATCAAAAAGCTTCATATCAAATTTCAACACAATATGACTGACATGCAAATGTTTTGAATAATTAATCTATTATACGAAGTTGAGGCCACTTTCTGTCATCGAGTTATCAAATAACTATTTATATAATTTACAATGTTGTTTAACACACTGTGGATGAGTTTAGCATACGTGTGTGTGTGTGCATGTGTGTGTGTGTGTGTGTGTGTGTGTGTGTGCGTGCGTCTTGTGTGTGTGTGTGTGTGTGTGTGTGACCATTTGCTCGATTTACTCATAACAGCTGCAGTACAACTTTAGGATTTTAATTTGGATGAACTGTTTGTGGCTTGGCACTGCATACCATGAATCAAATGTTTTTTACCACTGCTTTAACACCCTCTCTTCTCAACTCACTTTGGATGGGATCCATGTCTTTACATACTGTACATTCTACACCAGCAACACAGACAAACAATCAACACAATGGCACAGACCTCTGCAGGGGTTAATGTTTATGCCAGTTATTCAATCCACTTCAAGTGTGAGAGATCCAAAATTGCAATGCCTACATACGATTGCTCTTGCAGAGGTTAATACAGCACTGAATCATTAGAAATATAAATATTCCATGGGAGCCACTCCAAGTTCTTTACATGT